>NC_091198.1:29220308-29310308 GCF_040958095.1 Procambarus clarkii
GCTTGCTGTATTTGGACTACCAACGTTTCGTCCTGCTTGCTGTATTTGGACTACCAACGTTCCATCCTGCTTGCTGTATTTGGACTACCAACGTTCCGTCCTGCTTGCTGTATTTGGACTACCAACGTTCCTTCCTGCTTGCTGTATTTGGACTACCAACGTTCCTTCCTGCTTGCTGTATTTGGACTACCAACGTTCCGTCCTGCTTGCTGTATTTGGACTACCAACGTTCCTTCCTGCTTGCTGTATTTGGACTACCAACGTTCCGTCCTACTTGCTGTATTTGGACTACCAACGTTCCGTTCTGCTAGCTGTATTTGGACTACCAACGTTCCGTCCTACTTCCCGTATTTGGACTACCAACATTCCGTCCTACTTGCTGTATTTGGATTACCAACGTTCCGGCCTACTTCCTGTATTTGGACTACCAACGTTCCGTCCTACTTGCTGTATTTGGACAACCAACGTAACGTCCCACTTACTGTATATGGACTACCAACGTAATGTCCCTCTTACTGTATTTGGACTACCAACGTTCCGTCCTACTTGCTGTATTTGGTCTACAAACGTAACGTCCCACTTACTGTATTTCAACTTCCTACGTAACGTCTCACTTATAGTATTTGGACTACCAACGTAACTCTTACTTACAAAACATGGACTACCAACGTAACTCTTACTTACAAAACATGGACTACCAACGTAACGAATCACTTACCGTCTTAGGACTACCAACGTAATGTACAAACATCACTTTTACAATACATCTTATTTATATTTTTTTATAGAAAAATTTCTACAATGTTTGATATTTCAAAGTGAAATAAATAACTAACAACTTACAATGAAATGTAGGCCTAATGGAGTTTTGAATATAATATAATTAGCGAAATGTACTTCTATACATTTTACAATACTTTATATTACTACGAATACTACTACTACTATACATTACTACGAAAATGTTAAATAGTAATCAGTAAATTTATCTGGGTGTAAATTTAGCTGGAGAGAAAAAGGCTCCGCCAGGAGTTGAACCTGAGTCTGCCACTTTAGAGGCGGCCGTGCTGACCGCTGCACCACAGAGCCGGGCTCTGGAATTATTATGTTTATTATATAAATGTTGCGAACAAAATGGTTATATGAACAATATAAACGACCATAAGTTATAAGGTGTTATAAGATTATAAGGTTATAAGGCAAAGTATTACAATACAAGTTATGGCACGGTTTGAATACATTGTGTGGCAGTAAGTATTACAAGACAAGGTTGAAGTGTTACAATATAAGGTGTGGCAGCATTGGTTTTGCTACAGGATATGGCAGTAAGTGTTACAATAAAGTGAAGTAGTATATTACAGTACAACGTGTGACAGTTACAATACAAGGTGTGGCAGTGTTACAATACAAGGTGTGGCAGTGTTACAATACAAGGTGTGGCAGTGTTACAATACAAGGTGTGGCAGTGTTACAATACAAGGTGTGGCAGTGTTACAATACAAGGTGTGGCAGTGTTACAATACAAGGTGTGGCAGTGTTACAATACAAGGTGTGGCAGTGTTACAATACAAGGTGTGGCAGTGTTACAATACAAGATGTGGCAGTGTTACAATACAAGGTGTGGCAGTGTTACAATACAAGGTGTGGCAGTGTTACAATACAAGGTGTGACAGTGCTACAATACAAGGTGTGGCAGTGTTACAATACAAGGTGTGGCAGTGTTACAATACAAGGTGTGGCAGAAAGTTTTACAATACAAGGTGTGGCAGTGTTACAATACAAGGTGTGGCAGTGTTACAATACAAGGTGTGGCAGTGTTACAATACAAGGTGTGGCAGAAAGTTTCACAATACAAGGTGTGGCAGTGTTACAATACAAGGTGTGGCAGTGTTACAATACAAGGTGTGGCAGTGTTACAATACAAATGTGGCAGTGTTACAATACAAGGTGTGGCAGTGTTACAATACAAGGTGTGGCAGTGTTACAATACAAGGTGTGGCAGTGTTACAATACAAGGTGTGGCAGTGTTACAATACAAGGTGTGGCAATGTTACAATACAAGGTGTGGCAGTGTTACAATACAAGGTGTGGCAGAAAGTTTTACAATACAAGGTGTGGCAGAAAGTTTACCATACAAGGTGTGGCAATGTTACAATACTAGGTGTGGCAGTGTTACAATACAAGGTGTGGCAGTGTTACAATACAAGGTGTCGAAGAGTGTATTACAATACAAGGTGTCGAAGAGTGTATTACAATACAAGGTGTCGAAGAGTGTGTTACAATACAAGGTTTGACAGCAAGAATTACAATACAGGCAGTAAGTGTTACAAAACAAAGTGTTACATGTTACTTCATTTGGACTACCAACGTAACAACCCATTTACTGTATTTGGACTACCAACGTAACGTACGAACATCAGTTTTAAAGTACTTGATAGTTTTGTTTCTTAAAAGAATAAATACTTCAAAGTTTGCTTTTTTCAAAGTGAATTAAATGAATAAAAAATTAACGTGATAATGTAGGCCTAATGGAATTTTTTATTCGCTAAAATTAGCTGAATATACTTTTACATATACTACGAGTATTTTATTGAAGATAATGTAAAATAGTAATCAGTAAATTTATCTGGAGAGTAAAAGAGTTTTACAATGCAAGGTCTAGCAGTAAGTGTTAAATACAAGGTGTGGCAGAAAGAGTTACAATACAAGGTGTGGCAGTAAGAGTTACAATACAAGGTGTAGCAGTAAGAGTTACAATACAAGGTGTGGCAGTAAGAGTTACAATACAAGGTGTGGCAGTAAGTCTTAAAACACAAGTTCAAGCAATAATACTTTCTGTTATGCCTTGCTACAAGGCGTAGCAGAAAGTGTTACAATGCAAAGTTTGGTTGTGAATAAGTGACATGAAATGAAATGTCGGTGCTTTGGTGACATGATGTGAGGCTTGCGGGATGACGGTATGACCTTACATGAGCAACAGAAGTCATGAGGGAAGGTTGCGCTCCGTCGACCTTCTGGTAGAGGAGGACCACCTAGTTGTGTGTTCCTTCAAGAGGAAAGAACCAGTATTACCTTACTGAAGGGTTGTGTACGTCCCTACCATACAACCGACCAAAACCCGAAGAGTGCTTATACTTTGATCAGATCACCCTGTACACTTTCTGCTCTTGGAGAGGGGCTCAGCATCACACATTTAGGAGGGTGCGGCTCCAACACTGGCCTCGTTGAGACGTGCACACACCCAATTCGAGGCGCTGTGACTCCCCACTCTCTCCTTATTTTGGTACGACCTCCTCAATCCCCCTTTCTTTGAATTTTAATTCTGTACCACCCTGTCCACAGCTGTGGTTCTTTCTCTCTCTCTCTCTTTTTTACTTTCTGGGAAGCCTCAATAGGACAAGGGCAAACATCTGTAGATTACATACATTTAATGGATAGAGAACAAATACAACACAAATACAAGATATAATAATGACTCCAACACAATGCTAATATAATCACGTTGCATCCAATCCCATCAGGACTCTATCAGCTGCTTATATCAAGTGGTAGCCCAACTCCTGGCTCGCCACTTATGTTACCAACCTCACCTAGTGGGTTAAATGTTGTGATACAATATGGCACTATCAGCCCTAGAATATATATAAATAAATATACACAAGGACTCCAGCCTATGGCTGCAGCAACATAAACATCAGTATAAATATTCCTTGATACAAACGTCCAGTCACTCACCTCCCACTGTGTCATGCACGCTACTGACACTCAAACACTCTATCAACCCTCTATAAGTAATCAATAAGAACTTCCTCTCTGCATCCAGAAGTTCACTACCCTGAACACTTCAAGTTCTCACAGAACTGTCTACCAGGGTCTTCCACAGCTCTTCCGGCTGCTACACCATAAAGTCTTCCTTAAACAGCAATGGTGCTTCACCACTGGTACCACAGAGGCATGTGAAACTCTACTCCACTGCTTTTCCTCTCACAACTTGAGGTCCAACTCCTCTATGGGGCTGTTCTTCCATAGAGCTCAGTATTTCTTCAATAGCCTTGGAGTTCCATCCACTGACTCCTCCTCCACTGGCTCAAAGTTCTCAGCAACTCCTTCCCCCAGACAAATCTGCAACCCATTGACACGCCAATAAAAATGTTTCCCTATAAACAAATAACTAAAATATACTACACAGTAAATGTCTTCATCCGACATCTCTCTGCTTCCCACATGCTGTGAGGGGGACTCCCCTACAGTTGGGCTGGTCCATCTTCCACCCGGCCGGGCTCTTCACTCTTGAGGCAGCCAGCGGCTGGCCCTGTCAGTTGCCCTCAGGAGCTCGGCGAGGAAGGACGCGCCTCTCGTCCCTCCAGTGTCTTAATTCTTTTATTTAAGCTTTCTGCCTTAATAAAATATGCCTAATATAACTATATACGGCCGCTGGACACACTACCACTACAGGCAATCACTGTCAACTGGTTGAAAGTGGCTTTTTACTGAACCTTTTACTTTATTCTCTTACTGACTGAGCGGTCGTCACCAGGGCACTCTAAGCTGCCCACAAAACTGCTTTAAACTTCTCCACACTCCTTCTGCAGTTCACATCTTGAGCTGACATGTCCACCGACTTATTCCTCAATCGAGACGTCTGTCCACTTCCTTCCTCTTGAAGGTATATCACTCAGGGGTTCACCCTCACCAGGGGCTCAAATGGAGCACGACCTCCCCTCACGATTTCTTCAGCTCAAGTGAGGTCAACGTCCTCTGAAGCGAGCCTCACACCTCCAGCAAATTCTCCACATCTCATGTCAAGCCATTTATTTATATTCTTACTTACTGCCCATACTTTTAAACTACTCGTCAAATTCAATCGAGTGTTTGCTATTTCCAGGTTTATATCTCTTTGACCTTATAGTTAGGTCCTTCCTGGCAGAACAACGCTCAGGGGGTAAACTCGTTTCTCAGGCAGCCTGGGATCATAACACTCCCCTCCCCTTATTTTTGAGAGTTATTCCAGTGGCTAGGCTCGGGATAATTCACCAGCCACCACATCGTCTTGTTCTCCAACCAAATTGTTCAGCCGGTTGATCTGTTTACGTACTCCCCTTAGGAGTCTAAAAATAATTCGTTGCAGGTCGCAACATCTAGCTCACAACTCGCTACAAACATGGTCTTCTCCTAAGTGATCCGACATCTTTCACACCTTGGCTAGGCCATCCCCCTTGAACACCTGCATTCCATCAGTCCATTCTATTTACTGTTTCCTCCCTCCGTTTCTTCTTTCTTCTTCTTGCACTCCTCACATCCAGAGACAACATACCTGGTTGATGGGGTTCTGGGAGTTCTTCTCCTCCCCATTGCTGACTTGTGAGAATTTGGCTGTTGCTTGGAGCGGCCCGCAGGCTTACATACCCACCACAGCCCAGTTGGTCCGGCACTCCTTGGAGGAAACAATCTAGTTTTCTCTTGAAGATGTCCATGGTTGTTCCGGCAATATTTCTTATGCTCGCTGGGAGGGTGTTGAACAACCATGGACCTCTGATGTTTATACAGTGTTCTCTGATTGTGCCTATGGCACCCCTGCTCTTTACTGGTTCTATTCTGCAATTTCTTCCATATCGTTCACTCCAGTACGTTGTTATTTTACTGTGTACATTTGCTACTTGGCCCTCCAGTATCTTCCACGTGTATATTATTTGATATCTCTCTCGTTTTCGATCTAGTGAGTTCATTTGGAGGGCTGTGAGACGATCCCAATAATTTAGGTGCTTTATCGCGTCTATGCGTGCCGTATATGTTCTCTGTATTCCCTCTATTTCAGCAATCTCTCCTGCTCTGAAGGGGAAAGTGAGTACTGAGCAGGACTCAAGACGGAACAACACAGGTGACTTGAAGAATACAACCATTGTGATGGGATCCCTGGATTTGAAAGTTCTCGTAATCCATCCGATCATTTTTCTGGCTGACGCAATATTTGCTTAGACATCTACCATCTGTACCTCCTCTGTCGTCCTCATGCTTCAGTTAATCACGCCCACGACTCGGTCTGTCACCATCACACTTCAGTCTCATATTTACATACTTCACTCTGTCGTCTTCGCACCTCCTACTGTCATCATTCTTCCATCTCTTGTCACCCTACTTCACTTCCTCGTCTTCACCGACGATCCCTTCTTTTGTCTCCTCATTTATCCGAGACTTCATCCTCTTCGACTTCCATCGAATCCTCGGCGCCTGCATCTTCTTCTACTCCTCCTTTCTTCTACTCCTCCACGCCTGCATCATCATCCTCTTCCTCTCACCTCTACACAACTCCATTTCTTCTCTTTCAACTCTTCTTCGTTCCCTCAAGGTTTCCTTGAGTACCGCATTACACTCAACAGCACTCGACCGTACTTGTCGCTCTACCTCTTCCAGAGTGCTCGTAAGCATCTCTCTGCACATGCTGTCTCTTCTCACTTCCTCTTCTCGGCTATCACTCTTCTTCACTATCTCTTCTCCACGCTTCCCGTAAAACATGTCAACTCCTGACATCTCATACAACTTAACTCCATTATTCCTATGCTTCTGTGCTCGTGGACAACTTGACGCTCTTCTCCCGTCGTCAGTCTTTCCACATCCTTCTTCACTTCTGCTCAGTACAGTCGCATCCACGTTCCGACTCTGGATTTCAGCGGGCTGGGCTCTACTCAGGTCCACTCTCTTCACATTATCCTTCTTCGCCTGGGTCACTTTCACTTCTGACCTCACCGAGACTCCATTTTCCTGGGCTGGACCTTCATCAGTCACGCTATCTCCACGTCGATATCTTTTATCAGTGAAGCCGACACTGTCACATCCTCACCAGTGATGACTTCCTCGTCGGCCACCTCTGCCTTCGTCACTACCGAGACAGGGTACTCAATGGCTTAGTGGTCTCCTGACTTATCCCCTAGGATGTCAGTCAGGTTCACACACTCAGGTGTCCCACCTGTGCCGTGGCCTTCCGGGCACTCCTCTGGCACAGCCTCCGCTATGATCCTTGGCAACACCTTCGTCCTGCACAAGTCATTCCTCAGGATCACCTGGACTCCTGGAACAGGTATGTTGGGGCATACTCCCAACATCACCTCCGCCGACACATAGTCCGACTTTAGCTGGACAGCACATACGGGCATGTCACTCTCAGACAATAACCCATATACCTTCATCTTCTTACTGCCAGCTAACAGTCGCTCATTCCTAATCAGGGTTCTCGTAATCAAGCTCTGACTAGCTCTAGTATCCCTTAAGATACCAACTTCTACCTCAGGTTGGCCTCCTATGCTGATCCAACCTTTACTCATGAACGGCCTATACCGCTCATTCACTAACTCTACTCTCTGTGGTTTGTCCTGGGATACATCAATATATTCATCCCGAAGGTCACACATGGCAAGGGTCACAACTCTCTTGCCCTGCCTTCAATCTCTCATCATGTGACCCAATCTGTTACAATTGTAACACCTCATTTGGGAAAAGTCTCTCCTATATGTTCCCGAGTGGCTTGGACTCTGCCCACTCGCGTTGGAGTTCCTCAGATTAGGTACACTTCCTGCACTCTGTGGGGCTTGACTGGACTCATTAGTTTCTCGTTTAACTCCTTCATCCTCACTTTCAGATAAAGTGTACGACTTATTCTTCGGAGTTGCATGATGCTTGTTATTACTCGCCCATCTATCAAAAGGTTTCACACCCCAGGTTCCTCTGGGTCTATCATAATTTCTTCCTCCCCAGACTTCACTGGGTTTGCCATTGCTGTGTCTCACCTCGCTTCGCACTTTGTTCTCCTTTAAGCTCTTGTACGCTTCAGTAATCATGTCCGTCCTATCTGTGGCATCCCTTACATCCTTTACCCCTTCCTCTTGGATCTTGAACTTTGTCGTGGGGTGCATCATCTCCAAGAACTTTTCCATGACCATTAATTGCTTTAGGTCAGCATAAGATCCAACTCCGGCAACCTCAATCCATCTCTGGAATCGTCTTTCCAGATCCCTTGCCGTCTCAGCAAACGTGCTTGCTCCAACCTTCACCATCTCCCTGAAACGCTTCCTATAAGCTTCTGGGGTTAACTGAAATGAGTGCAGTAAGCTGTTTTACTGTGGCACAATCCTGGCATTCTTCTAGTGTCAGTTGAATGTGTGCCTCTCTGGCAGCACCGGTCAATCTTAGCTGAACCAGTTGGACCCAGTCCTCTTGTGGCCACTCCTTGATATTGGCTACTTTTTCGAAATGCTTTTTCGAACAAAACATTTGTTTTGTTCTCTCCTTTTCCCTTTCGATCTGTGTTTTTTCTTTTTCTTTTTCCTGATCCAACTCTATTTCCTTTTTTCTGGTTATCTCTTTTTCTACCTCCAGCCTGGTTTTCTCTTTTTCTGCTTCGTTTTTCATCTGAAGTTCTTGCCTTAACTTCTCCAGTTGGAACTGTCTCTCCTCGCGTTATTGTTGCATCTATAGCTCTAACTGGAACATTTCCAAACTCCTGTTCCTGCTACTCCTGCTACTGCAGCTACTCTTACTTTATTTATTTATTTATTTATTTATATATATACAAGAAGGTACATTGGGTTTGTGAGAATACATTGGATAGTACAGTATTTACATTCTTGTAAAGCCACTAGTACGCACAGCGTTTCGGGCAGGTCCTTAATCTAGCAGATAATTTTAAGTGGGTAATTTCAATCAGAATTGATAAATGATAAAGATACATTACAAGAGAAAAATGAGATGAGAGAGATAAGTAGGTATATTAAAGCATATTGTTATATTAAAGCTCTGATTGATTACATTGACAGCTTGATTAGTAATTTAAACAAGGTTAATAGACACCATACAGCAGATTGACAGCACATATAAGACAGCAATGATCACAATGGTAAAGATGTTCAGATTGGGTACATAAAGATTGGGAGACTGGGTAGCAAAATACAGATAAACAAGATTTATAAACACCATACAACAGATTGGCAGCACATATAAGAAAACAGCAATGATCACAATGGTAAAGATGTTCAAATTGGGAACATAAAGGTTGGGAGATTGGGTAGCAATTGATACAGAGCAATTATAAGGCAAAAAGTGAAAAACTATGAAGATGAAATTAGGTACTTTTTAGTATTGATTTTGAATGATGTAAAAGTTGGACAGCTTTTCAATTCAGTAGGGAGTGAGTTCCATAAACTGGGTCCCTTTATTTGCATAGAGTGTTTACACAGATTAAGTTTAACTCTGGGGATATCAAAAGAGATATTTATTTCTGGTGTGGTGATAATGGGTCCTATTACATCTGTCCAAGAAGAGTTTCAGACAAGGATTTGCATTTAAGAACAGGGTTTTGTAAATGTAGTTGACACAAGATAATTTGTGGAGTGAGATTATGTTTAGCATGTTTAGGGAGTTAAACAAGGGGGCTGTGTGTTGTCTGAAAGCAGAATTTGATATTATTCTGATAGCAGATTTTTGCTGGGTGATGATGGACTTGAGGTGGTTTGCAGTGGTTGAACCCCATGCACAGATACCATAGTTGAGATAGGGATAGATTAGTGCATAATATAGAGAGATGAGAGCAGAGTAAGGAACATAATATCTGATTTTGGAGAGTATACCAACTGTTTTAGAGACTTTCTTAGTTATGTGTTGTATGTGGGTACTGAAGTTGAGTCTCTTGTCTAGGAATATGCCAAGAAACTTTCCATCATTTTTATTGCTAATGTTTACATTGTCAATCTGAAGTTGAATTGCATTTGTAGATTTGCTTCCGAATAGGATGTAGTAGGTCTTTTCTATGTTAAGTGTTAGTTTGTTGGTTGACATCCATAAGTGGACTTTTTTTAGTTCATTATTAACAACACCATTTAGTGTATGTGGGTTGGGGTTGGAGTAGATGAGGGTAGTATCATCAGCAAACAAAATAGGTTTCAGAATGTTAGAGACATTAGGCAGATCATTAATGTATATAAGAAAAAGAAGAGGTCCCAAGATGCTGCCCTGTGGCACTCCAACAGTTATTGGTAGAATGGGAGAGATTATATTATTGATGGCTACACATTGGTGTCTATCTGTCTAGCTGTCTTACTGCTCCTACTCGATCCCTGGGATCGTACTTCATCCTGCCCATCATCCTCCTTTCCACTTTCAGCTCCTTTCTAGGCTCCCTGTTCTGCCGCTTCACTCTTGGCACTCAACTGTCTTAGGATCTCATCCTTCATCCCAACCACTTTCGATACCTTCAACCTGATGCCACATTTTTCCACTATCTTTTTCAACTGTTCCCTGGTGCAACCTTCCAAGTCCTCAGGCTTGCCTGACTCCACAAACGCTTGCACCTTATCCATCTTGTCCTGTGAGTCTTCCCAAGAGAGAGAATATACACCTGTGGGCACCAAGATACTTTGGAAATAAGTAGGCTTATTTCCACAAAGGGTGTATCAATCCACTCTCGGACAGGGTGTGGGTGTGTCAGTTCACTCTCCCGGACACAGGCCCCCAAATATTATTACGTTGTTGTAGGGATGTGTTGTTGGAAATTTCCAACACTAATACAACACTATTGTAATATAATAAATCAGTATTAAAATATACTAATTACAGTAGTTACTAAAACTTACTAAGAGTAATGTTCACATGAACTAACTATTATATCTGCATATGCATACTGGAATTCTTACGAAACCAAGCACCAGTATTGCGTCAGATTATATCTAGTTAAACACATTTATAGCCAGTGTGTTAGAGAATTGAATGTGATTCTCTAAAATCATCAGTATTCTGTGTGATAATTATTCATGGATAACATAACTCCCAAATAATTCTAAATCGAGAGTTTTTAGTTACAATTGTTATCAAGTAATAGTTTTTCTGTCACACGTGAACGCCATTGAGAAAACTAAAATCTTCTCCATTTCTCGTTTACCACCATAAGACGAGAAAGTAATAATATTTAAATCCCTAGAATTACAACCCAGTCTTTATTAAAGTCTTTCAGCCACAATTGCGCGAAATAATATTATTCGTGATAAATAATTTCGGTGGTGAATGCGGGGACGCGGGTTGGAGAGGGAAGGAGGGGAGACGCCATTGTGTGTGTGGAGTGGTGAACTCGTGTTGCGGAATTGAGCAACAAAAGTCGTGGCGTCAGAGTCTGAGACACGTGACGTTGGGATTATCAGCAAGAATTACACTGATACTCAACCCAGAATGAATAATTATTGTTCTACGTGATCTGCAGTGCTCGGTCAACTAATAACGCGTCGATATTCAAACCAAGCTATCAACCACGTGTACGACATTGTGGAAGTTTGAGACTGAGACGCGATACTGGCAGGCTTCAGCATAATTTGCACCTTTCGATAAGTATATAGTTCTTTTTTGATGCATCATTAGAGATTGTATATGTCGTGGGCAGCCTGTCGTTATATCGAACGACTACAAAAAATCCAACGTTAGTACTGCACTAAATTTTTTTTTATATTTCATGAATATTGAGATTTAAGTAGCCAGTTCAATGCTACGTAATATCCCTTAAATTACAGCTCGTATGTGAGGAGTTAACGAGCTGTTACCTACATTCGTGTTATTCACCTCTAAGGACTTCTACATGGAATTCCTGAGATCACGAGGACGAGGCGTGAATGATGTCATAGAAATCGTCTTAAAGCTAAGACTTTTTGTACACATTTAATTACTCCAATTTTTGCTATTTGTTTCATGATTATGTCAAATTAAATACTCGTCATGAACACTGGAGATAATATGTGTTTATTTAGATGATTGCTTTCTAATGCTAATAATCTTTATAATTTTCTACTGGTAATCTCCTATTGATTCTTTAATATTTTGGTCACAATATTATTTATCAAATAATGAACTGGTGCACGAACCACACTAGTTCCTAGACGTATATGAAGTTCTAGCAATACACCCCCCCCCCCCCCGATGTAGGTGTTTGAGGCTTTGACTTGAGTTAATTAACCATACAGCCCATTAATTATTTAAGTGATTATGCTTTATTTATCCATAGACACGGGTTCTTCCTTGTGTTTCTAATGATCACTTTTTATTAGTTTCCCTCTTTTCTTAAAAGTGGGTGGTCCTTCGTAATTGATTTCATTAATTTAATAATTAAATAAATTGAGTCAAGCCCAGATATCCCACATTATGGTCCTTATCGAACCGGATAAACATAAATATAAATATATACATACTAATTAGTAATAACTAATCACCGTGTGAAGTAGTCTAGACTAACCCATTAATTAACTTGGTCTACCGACAGCATAACACACAGGTTAGCCTAATTCACACCAATTCATTGCTACTTATACCTCATGTATAAGGCAGCACTCGTGGGACACAGTCAATTACCCACAACACTTAGACCTATACCTCATACTGAAGTAAGAATCTTTAGGTCACCAGGAGCAACAGCTCATAACTTTTATAACAATTCCACACTAACACCTGCGTTAGAGTGGCCTCACCATCTAACCATTATTTATTTAGGTGGTAATGACATCCATCCTACTCGTCATCCAGCTGAGGTGATTAATCACCTTAAAACCATAATTTCTTCATTTAAACTCATCAGCAATTCGGTAGTATTCACATTAGTGGAACCTCGCCAACTGAGTAATGATAATCGTTGGGGAGTAACACCAGAATATTACCAGAGAGCTGCCAAATACATAAACTTCAGGCTGAAAAGGCGAGTACGATTGGATGCCACTTATATCCAATTTACAGCCAGACCATACAGGCAAAACCTGGCAAGAGATGGTGTACACCTGTCAGGTGAGTCTAGGTCACATGTAGTTGACAAATTGATCAACACAATCAATTATCACAAACGGCTGTGGCTAGCAAGCCAAAATTTTAAATAATGTACATAATTGTTTTTCACTTGTGTGTGCAAGTGGCACATTTATGTAAACTATAAAATCCAAAAAAAAAACATAAATACAGCACAACTATATATTCACATTACTGCACCACAATATAATCTTTGCCAACCTTTATTAGGTAGGAATTTAGGCTGTGATTGTGCTGAATTTGGCACAAACGCAGACTAAATAAATTTGTAGTTTCTTAGGTAGAAATTCTCACGACTAGGCTTGAGCTAGTTAGTAGTACATGTATTATTCATTTTGTGCTGACCCTATCAAGGGTGGGATTAAACCTTAAGATAACTCTGATTAGAGTATATCCATATTATTTCTTCTTGTACTCATTATTTTGTGTGTATGCATTTTGAGTGCTGCTGAATGATCACCATTACATCTAATGGTGATAAAAATGAGCTAGCCGGACGAAAGTTAATGGTGAAGTTCAAGCACTGCTCAAAATAATTAGCTACTTATTGTTAGGTAGGTACATTTAACCTCGAGTGAGGTAGAGTGTAATTTAGCCACATTAAATTAGGCTATACCTAATATTTGTGGGAACCGACCTGTGAGATTTATATTTATTTAATTTATATGAATTTATATTTACGTTAATTTATATACTTCGATAGCAATTTGTATAATGATAAGTGGACTGTATTTCTGCAATAATCTCATAATCTCACAAATCGATCCTCTACACATTAGGGGGGTTTATATTATTTATTTATATATATGCAGCCAATCAAACTACAGTATTAACTACATACATTGAAAAGGTTCCTTATCTTATAGTACAGCAGGTTAGTCCACTAGGTATAACTAGGGTGTAGACACCAAATTATCCTCTTTGAGGTAGCTTCCATCACCCAGTAACTGGTGCACAAAATCTTGCTTCCTCGTCTTGACCTGTCAAAAGTGCGCTAGCTGTGAAGCCAGAATCCTATATATGACAAGCTATATCAGAGAAAACACTATACATGGAACAATAAAGACCTGGCTTAATTACCTTTAGTTTGAGGCTATATCGTGCTCTAACCGCCTAACCCTACCCAATGACATTAATGGCCACTAATGATAGATAATGGGTTTCGGAAAGAACACTTAACTTGATTTGATGACAGCGTGTTGAAAATGGTACACCTTTGGTTTCCATAACACTACGTCCAAGTAAAATTAACAGGAGCCGAATTTGCTCCCGTGTGAGCCTCTGGTCTCAATATCAACAATGGCCGCCCCTTCCTCACCCTGACGCCTGGCTTACATTGTCCACATGACAGAAAGTGATAGAAGGGTCACATTTACTCTACTTTAATATTGATAATTAAGTTAATTTATATGAAATGTTTTATGATGGTAAAGTCCAAAGACTAATGTATTTAAGAATAATTCCCAGCAAAATAGCTGGTGAATTATAATAGTATGTGGTGATGATATCCCGTTTTCTTTAGACGGTAATTCCACTACAAGTTACGTTTTCTATGGGTAACTTGTTGGTAATACAGCAGCAATTATTATCTGTCTGTATGATATATTAAATGGTGTCGGATTTTCCGACATAATTCCCCAGGGGCTGCTCACGGGTCGAAGTCCTATTTAGAACAGACGAACACCGATACTCCTCCTTCGAATTATTTGATTAATTTGATGTTAGTAGTTAGTAATCACACATTTGCGTGTCTGTTCGTACAGGACGGATGTCCCATACTAGAGTTGCAGGGGTTAGAAGTCTAATGCGATTTCATTTCCCTGTCAACTCTTGAAAGGCTAATATTCAAGCCTAATTACATATTATTTAACCCAGAAGACTGGATGTGATCAAGTACTACAGTCAAGTATGATTCAGGGACTGCAGTGAGATCAGTGACATTAGATATAACTTGAAGTTTCTTCAGGTAACTGGTCACTGATATATAAACACTGAGGCCCATGGAATACATCTTGATTAAATAATAAATGTATCAAATCAGTCATCAGATTTATTGGGGTTTAATTTAGTTAATTGATTCATAAGATTGAATAGCTCATCATTAAAGTGAAGTATGGTTCTGAGACTGCAGTGGGTTCAGTGACATTGGTCGCAGTGACTTGTAGCTGTTTTAGGCTACTGTTCACTGATTTGCCACTGAGGCCTCATGAACTCATCTTCAGCTTCAAATGATGATACTAACATCAACCTCTGTTGGTATAGTCAGCTGTAATCTCCTTAGTATAATGCTACTGGAGAAATATAATCAGCTGACAAATTTAGATTTCTATTGGTATTGTTTATCTGCAGGCATAGGTCTCCTCAGGCTTGATACTGGGCCTGAGAGTAATTTACCTCCTGCAGAGTTTAACATGGTTATACCCTGATATTTAGTAGGGCTACCGATGAATCGATGACAATAGTCTGTCCCTACAAGGAGACCGAAGTCGGTGAGGTGATCAGACTTAATATTATCTGCCAATTTTATTCCTCTATTTCTCAGGAATTTGGCTGTTGCTCTCAGACCTTGAACTTGTAGGTCTACTGGTATTTTGTCCACCACAATGGCTTGTACTCGACAGACGTACCTGCCTAAACGTACTGATGGTTGTACCACCTGGTAGACTTGAGGTCCTGCATCTGTTACAAACCCTGAGATATTGAGTGACATCTGGGCTACAGGCCTTAATTGTAGTTCATCTGCCAACTTTTTAGTGACATATGTTCTCTGGGATCCTTGGTCAAACAACCCACGGGTATGGACCTTGGCCCTCTTATTCAGGATGGTAATTTGGCCAGTAGGCAAAGTCGTATTACCTTTAGACTTTGCCGATAGGGCACTCTTTGTTTGTTGCACCTTGCAGTACTGTACTGTGGTGGGAATGCTATCTTCCACCTTGGGGTTTGGAGACGTTGTTTTGGTGTCTCTGCACAATGCTGCATGGTGCTGACCTTTGTTACACCTATTACAAGGGTGTAATTGGGTATCACAATCCTTGATGTTATGTTTCCTGAGGCACCTCGTGCAATGTTGCAAATCTTTGAGTCGCTCAACACGGGCGTCACTATCAGGAAAATTAGAGCAGTGGTACATTGAATGTTTCTCATTGCAGAACAAACATGTTCCATAGCTTCCAGTACCCTTTGGTGTCACGTTCTTGGATGACACAGTAACTATAGGCTTGGAGGGTCCCACTGCATATACGCCCACACTGCCACTGTTCCACTTTGGTGTTGAATTATATTGTCTACATTGATTTGGAGTACCTTTGGTACTCTGTGGTTTACTATTATTGGTTTCTGAGGGTTTACTTGGTGGTTTTAATTTGTCATGTGTTCGTAATTGATGAACTACTGACTTTAAACCTTCAGATATTTCATTCATAGATAAGATGCTTTTATTGTAATGAGCACTCATTTGTCTCAATATGTCCCTAGGTATTTTCTCCTGGACAATTATTTTCAAGACCCACTCAGCCCCGTTTGTATCTGCTGTCAGGCTGAGGGCATTGATCAATGATTCTACCTCCAGCTTGAAGACTTGGAGTGAATCAGCTGAAGCCTCCGGTGGGGGTAAATGCAACAGCTCATGAACTAAATGTGACGTTCTTACTTCTGGATCAGCATAATTATCCTTGAGGAGTTTTACTGCCAGATCATAGCCGTCATTAGTTAATCTCAGATGGGATACTACTGTTTTAGCCTCACCTGATAATTGGCCTTGCAAATAAGAGAATTTACTACTCTTTGGTAAAGATTGTTTTGAGTCTACAGGGTCAACGAATTTGTTCCAAAATTCGTCCCAATCTTCCTCATCTTTTCCTGAGAAAGTGGGTAAATTAATTGGAGGGAGTCGAGCTTCTGCTTGACTCGTATTAGATGCAACTGTTGTTGTTGTTGCTGTTGCCTTGTTCTGGGCAATTAATTTGACATAAGGCTGTAACGTGGCCTGAGTGTGATCTTCATAATTCGCAAGATCAACCATAATGTCGTCTATTTCTGTTTCTGATAAATTGGTGTTGGCAAGTTCAGCCACATATGTTGCTATTTGGCATTTGATTTGCTCAAATTTACCTGCAGCTGCTTGATAATAGCTTTCCAGGTCAGCATAATCAACTTGAGATTGTTGTGACAAATCTTCACATTTCTTGATCTGTCTTGTTAAGTGGCCTTTAAGACCTGCAAGGGTTCTTTTCATTCTCCCTGCATTATCCATACTGGCTCGTTGGTGAAGCCTTGTGGGACTTGTACTTGGGCTGCTCATAATACTGAACAAACACTAATGGTAGCCTAGGGTAAATTCTGCACTCACTAGGCAATAATCCTACCTCTACTAGAGGTTAGCACTTAAAATTAATACACATTATATATATACAATCATACACACTAATGATTTGAGTGATAAACCAGTGTCACTGGAAGTACCTTTAGGTTAGCTCTTCTATATCACCCTAGGATGGTAGAGACACTAATTAATCACTCAAAGGTGTAATGATCATAAGTAAATTATTATATATACACAACTCAACTCGAGTTGATAAAAATTACACCCAAAATAGGGTCTGGACCATTCATTAATGGTGTTAGGTTGTTGAATATAGTACAACTGACTATGGTAATAATGGGACTAGGAAGAGCAATAATAGTTCAACTAGTCAATGGTAAATATCCTACCCTGTTGTGGGTTGGCAATTAGTAAATATTATACTGTGATCACTAGTGCAATATATATTAAATGATTCTCTATTTTGGAGAAATAATATACACAATTATTGATAATAGCCTCTTAATTAGCCTCTATGAAACTTCTAATACTATCTAGAAGTATTAAATATTATTAGTGACCTCGCGAAATAAAGTCCACAAAATTCGAAGATAATCTCTCGCGAAATTTAACACCACGAAATCTGTGAACAATCACGCGACACCACAGCCACTACTTTGGCTGGCTTCAATATTAGCGCTGTCATTTCACAGAATAACACTCCACCAAATCTGTGGGTGTGCATGAAACCGCTGACTAAGGCTGAACTCAGTTGAGGGGGGCTCGTGAGCTCCACGAGGCAACGCCGACGTCATTGACTGCTGGCTTTGTTTAAATCACACTGCACTAGTATATTTAATGAATCCACTGGTTAACTGGTTCATCCGGTACTAAGATGACCAAATGTGGGTTCAAAGGATCAAATAATCCGTCATCCGGTTCGAAGATGACCAAATAATGTGGGAACCGACCTGTGAGATTTATATTTATTTAATTTATATGAATTTATATTTACGTTAATTTATATACTTCGATAGCAATTTGTATAATGATAAGTGGACTGTATTTCTGCAATAATCTCATAATCTCACAAATCGATCCTCTACACATTAGGGGGGTTTATATTATTTATTTATATATATGCAGCCAATCAAACTATTAGTATTAACTACATACATTGAAAAGGTTCCTTATCTTATAGTACAGCAGGTTAGTCCACCAGGTATAACTAGGGTGTAGACACCAAATTATCCTCTTTGAGGTAGCTTCCATCACCCAGTAACTGGTGCACAAAATCTTGCTTCCTCGTCTTGACCTGTCAAAAGTGCGCTAGCTGTGAAGCCAGAATCCTATATATGACAAGCTATATCAGAGAAAACACTATACATGGAACAATAAAGACCTGGCTTAATTACCTTTAGTTTGAGGCTATATCGTGCTCTAACCGCTAACCCTACCCAATGACATTAATGGCCACTAATGATAGATAATGGGTTTCGGAAAGAACACTTAACTTGATTTGATGACAGCGTGTTGAAAATGGTACACCTTTGGTTTCCATAACACTACGTCCAAGTAAAATTAACAGGAGCCGAATTTGCTCCGTGTGAGCCTCTGGTCTCAATATCAACAATGGCCGCCCCTTCCTCACCCTGACGCCTGGCTTACATTGTCCACATGACAGAAAGTGATAGAAGGGTCACATTTACTCTACTTTAATATTGATAATTAAGTTAATTTATATGAAATGTTTTATGATGGTAAAGTCCAAAGACTAATGTATTTAAGAATAATTCCCAGCAAAAAGCTGGTGAATTATAATAGTATGTGGTGATGATATCCCGTTTTCTTTAGACGGTAATTCCACTACAAGTTACGTTTTCTATGGGTAACTTGTTGGTAATACAGCAGCAATTATTATCTGTCTGTATGATATATTAAATGGTGTCGGATTTTCCGACAATATTACTTGTCAACCAATGAGCAAGTACCCAAGCTTCATTAGTAATACTTATTCAAATCCCATGAAGTTTGGACTTAAAACCATCATGGCTACTCCTGAACAATTAAGGAGAACCTATATCGGCCTCAAAGGTCATTTAACTAGACTAATTAACAAGTCTGAGGCCTTGTCTAAAGCAACTCCCATTGATTCCTATCGATTAGAAACATCAGTGAGAGTGGCTGATCTGAAATTTAATCAAGTTAGATCTACCAGCCAGTCTTATCTCGACCTACTGAATACCATAGAAACTGATCCTGATGAAATGGATCGAATTATAGCAGATATTTCCCAGTATGAAGATGAGACTCAAGATAAACTTGACATACTATCCAATCTAGTAACACAATCTAAATCTAATACAAATAATGCTATGTCTCAATCCAGTAACCAATTACCTGAGGTTCGTTTACCTACTTTAGACTTACCTACATTTGCAGGACTGGATAAAGAAAATTGGGACAACTTTTGGACTTCATTTGAAGTTCATATACTTAGAAAATCTTCTCTTGACAAGATTTCTAAATTCTCATACCTGATTAGTCTTCTCAAAGGAGAGGCTAAAAAGGTCATAAATAACCTAGTTCTCACTGAGAGTAATTATAAGGAAGCTATAAAACTGCTAAAGTTGAACTATTGCAACAAGGAGTTGAGTATAGCTAACCTTTATTACCAGTTGCTAGATCTAAATGCACCAAGTAACAGACCAGACTCACTTCAAAGCTTTAGGCTAGAAGTAGAGTCTCTAGTAAAAGCCTTAGGTACTAAAGTTGATATACCAGCCTCAGAATGGTCAATCAAGTTACTTTTGCAGAGGAAATTACCTCGAAATATCTTAGCAGAAATATGTTAACACTATAAAACCGAGTTTCTCACTCTCGAACAAATATTCGAGGGACTGAGAATAACGGTTAACAGGTTGAAGACCCATGATAAGATTAAACCTGAGTCTAAACCACCTAATATTGACACCTCAGTCAAACCCAAACCGACTTTAAATAAGTCTAATAAATTTAAACCTAGGACTGCTCCATCCACTGGAAAGGGGAGTGGTAATGTACGTACTTATTCAGTATCTCCTTCTGATGTAACCAATGACTTGTCTGCTAAAGAGACAAAGTCAACCAGAGAGAGGTGTCTGTTTTATAGTCAAGGACATGCCACCTACCAATGCCCTGTTTATCCTAACTTTAATACCAGGATTAAACGGTTACAAGAAATACACAGGTGCACCAAGTGCATGAGCTCTCATGATCCCAATAAATGTGTAGTGCAACTACGTTCATGCAGTAGATGCAACAAAGGTGTACATCACTATGCCTTATGTAGAAAAACTTCTACCCAATCCATGACAACTGGGGAGAATTCCACGAATTCTACCACAGTACAATATCGCAAGGTACATCAGGAAATAAATGTACTTGCTACTGAGTCAGGCAATAATACCACTCTGCCTACAGCTCAACTTAGATTAATTAACAGGAAATCTAGAGTTAACACTAGAGGTCTTTTCGACCAAGGATCACAGAAAACCTTCATTACACAACAATTAGTCGAGCAGTTAAAATTAAAACCTGCCAAAAGTGTGAGATTGAATATTTCTGGTTTCTTGACTAATAGTGGACCTCGTGAATACCAAGTAGTTAAGGTATTAGTGAGACTTGGATCTTCCACTAGTCCAATACAAGCGGTAGTAGTAGACAAACTTCCTACAGACCTGCAGGTCACAGGATTAGCTCGCACTGCGAAATATCTTAAACGAAACCACATGAGGCTAGCAGACTACAAAATAAATTCTGACTGCCTCACTGATGTTGGAATACTTATAGGCGCTGAACATTATTATAAATTTATAACGGGATGCACCAGACAACACGGAATGAATTTGTTGTCATCTGCTGGAGGCAAGTTGCTTACTGGACCGGTGCTTTTCCAACAAAATCCAGCGTCAACCAACCAACAATCTAACAATGAAATAGTGGCGTGACTAGGCTTGGAACAGTCACCCCTACATTTCAGAGAAATATCTGAAGATATTGAGTCTGATCCACCTGTACATCGTCTGTGGGATTTAGACACTTTAGGTATTATCCCTGAACAACCAAGCCCTGATGATATGTGGACTTACCAGCAATATCTGGATACAGTTGTCTATAAACATAAACAATACTGGGTGAGACTACCATGGAAGTTGAATCATCCACAACTTCCAGTTAATTATTTCATGGCAGCCTCACAATTACAGTCTCAATTAACACGACTGAAGAAGCAGCCAGACAAACTGAACATGTATCATCAACTAATCCAACAACAACTCAACAGTAAATTTATCGTGGTTGTTGATAATGATGACCGAAAAATAGGTCACTATTTACCCCATCACGCTGTGGTGAAAGATTCATTGACGACACCAATACGTATTGTCTTCAATTGTAGTGCTAAAGTGAAGCCAAACAGCGTGTCTTTGAATGAATGTCTCCAAACGGGACCTAGCCTAACACAAAGGCTACATGATGTGTTATTACGATTCCGCACTGGTATTTTTGCTATACTGCTGATATCAGTAAAGCTTTCCTTAGAGTAGGTTTACAAGAGGAGGATCGTAATTACACCAAGTTTCTCTGGATTAAGGACCCACTGGATCCTAACAGTGATATCATAACTTATCGTTTTGCCTCAGTGCTATTCGGAGCGACTTCCTCCCCGTTTCTACTTCAAGCAACATTAGATACACATTTGAGGAAGTCAAATAGCCCTTATAAGGCAGAAATCAGTGACAACTTGTATGTCGATAATTTCCAGGGAACTACAAATGATCAATCCAATTTGGTAGAAATCTACCATGAGGCTAACCGTGAGTTATTAGGAGCCAATATGGCACTACAATCATGGGCCTCAAATAATAAATCATTAAACCAGATAATCGAGAAAGAGTTTCCAGGTTATCAGGTGCCTAATCAATTAAAGGTTCTGGGTGTGGAATGGAACACAAGTACTGACGAGATGAATGTCAAGTCAGTACAAACCGATAATTCATCCCTTACCATGAGAAAATTACTCTCGTATGTCAGTCAACCATTTGACCCTCTAGGCTTACTTAGTCCTATATTAATAATGGGCAAACTCCTAATGCTGGCAGAAACATATGGGATGGGATGATCCGTTGCCAATTGAGTTGCAAGCTAAATGGCAGATACTCACAACGGATTTCAATCAGTTAGGTGTTTTGAAATTTCCTCGTAATGCTTCAGGACAGAACTTATCACAAATTTGCACGTTTTTTGCGATGCCTCTGGCAAAGCGTATGGCGCTGTAGCTTACTTAGTCAATAGTGCACAATCAATTTTCCTCACATCTAAAGCAAGAGTTGCTCCCATTAAGAAGAGATCTTTACCTCAAATGGAGTTAACTGCATTGCTGGTGGGAGTAAGATTGGCTCATTGCCTGACCAAGACACTCAATAATATCCACTTTGGTGAAATCGTCGTGTGGTCAGACAATGAGGCAGTCTTACAATGGGTAAGAAACAACAACAATAAAACTCCCTACGTTAGTAATCGTGTTAGGGAAATTCATGAATTATCTGCTGGATATAAATGCAGACATGTTCCCACTAAGGACAATCCTGCAGATTACTTATCTCGAGGATTGACACTAAAACAACTTATCAAGTCTTCGATGTGGTTTAATGGACCTTCATGGCTTGTTAGTGGTCAGTGGCCCAAACAAAAGCCACAAGTCATAGTGACCAATATCACTACTCCCATGAAAGAACCAGAACCTCATCGAATCTTAGTTATTAATGCTCATAATTATTCTAACTTGAGTAAGTTATTAAGAGTGACAGCACATGTGTTTGACTTTCTTGCTAAGATAGGAATCAGACTTAAGTTTCCCAATCCTATCCTCTACTGGATCAAACGTGCACAGCAAGAGACATAAGGAAGTGAATATGAAAATCTTCCAGATAAATTAACCAAGTCTCTAGGTATCTGGTATGATGCCAACACTCATAATATATTAAGGTGTGGAGGACGTTTGCTTCATGCCAAAATTGATCTGGATACAAAGAATCCAATCCTTCTACCACGTCACCACATCATTACCAAACTTCTAGTTTTACATCACCATCAATATGGCACTTTGCATGGTGGAGTGTTAGACACTCTCACCGACCTTAGACAAAAATACTGGCTTCCTCAAGGTCGTCAAACAGTCAAATCAATTATTAAATTCTGTGTGATCTGCAAAAGATACGATGCTCGAGTGTGTCCTTACCCAGGACCTCCACCACTTGCTGAAGAAAGAGTAGTTCATCTTCGTCCCTTTGAGACCACTGGTGTCGATTACACAGGAGCCTTGCTTCTCACTGGCAATCCAGATAAGATACCAGTGAAAGCTTATATTTGCCTCTTCACGTGTGCTACCACGCGAGGCGTACATCTAGAAGTGACTTCGGACATGAGTGCTGAAGCCTTCATCCAAGCTTTTTATTTATTTATTTTTATTTATTTATATATCTTTTCGTAGATTTGCAGCTCGCAGATCCTGTCCCAAACTAATGATATCGGACAATGGTTCAAATTTTGTAGCAGGAGAAGCCTGTCTGCGAGAGGTATGGAATCATCCAGAAGTGCAGTCAGTCCTGCAGAGACGACAATGCCATTGGAAATTTATTGCTCCCAGAGCCCCCTGGCAAGGTGGGTTCTACGAACGTATGATAGGAACTGTCAAGAAGTGTTTAAGGAAGATCTTGCATCGACAGAAAATTAGTTACTCCGAACTCCAAACACTTGTCGTGGAAATCGAGGCGCGAGTCAACAATCGCCCATTAACATACCTATCAGATGATTTCTCACAGAGAGAACCTCTGAGTCCCTCACACTTAATACATGGAGGCCTGCTGAGCCCTCTAATACCTTTAGCAGAAGAGGACCCCGTCGACCCTTCACATGTAACCAGGAGTGACTTAGTAGACAGTTACCAACATCTTTCAAGAGTAATTGAAAGGTGGAATGAGGTGCGGACTCGAGAGTACCTCACAGCTCTACGAGAGTACCACTACGGAGCTTCGAGTCCTTATAATAAAGTACAACTTAAACCAGGAGACCTAGTATTGGTTGACAGTGATGGACCAAGGTCCGAGTGGCCCATAGGCAAAATTGTTGCTATCCACCCAGATCACCAAGGCATCCTGAGAGTAGTCAAGGTTTTATGCCGAGGCAACACTACCCTAAAAACCTTAGAGAAGTTGGTACCTCTCGAATTAGCAGAACAGAGTGTTTACCAGAACCAGCTTCACCAACAGTTTCCGAGGACAACAATTCTGATCCACCGAGCAACCGCCCCACTAGAGCTGCTGCTCAACAATGCAAACGGAAACTACAAGCCTATTATAGCTCCGACCAAGAGCAAATAATTTCCCATCCAATTTAAGTAATCATGATGATACTGTGTTGTGATGTCATGTAACAAATCGTTACAAGTCACAATGACCCAGAACATTCTCATCACAGTGGATTCTCAGTTACTTTAAATTGTGTGATTTAATTCTTAATTTGTTGTATAGGCTATTAATAATAACATTATTTCGTCTAGAGTATCTGAGAGTTTACAAAACTTTAAGACTTAGTAACATAAACATTACATGTCATAGCGACACCAGTCACAGAGTTTATTGTAAGCTCTATTAGTCATTAACTTTAAATGATATCCAATAACATGTTCCATTCAACATGAATTTCTTTGCAAGACTTAAGTTTCTTGTATGTCCTTGACAATTACGGGACATCCGTTATGTGTGTACTAACATACTAACATATTAACATTAATACTAACTTCGGGATAGGTATGTCAGTACTCAACATTGCACTGTGACCCGATAAATCTCCCCCCGGAGTTATGTTGGAAATTCCAACACTAATACAATACTATTGTATTATAATAAATCAGTATTAAAATATACTAATTACAGTAGTTACTAAAACTTACTAACAGTAATGTTCACATGAACTAACTATTATATCTGCATATGGATACTGGAATTCTTACGAAACCAAGCACCAGTATTGCGTCAGATTATATCTAGTTAAACACATTTATAGCCAGTGTGTTAGAGAATTGAATGTGAATCTCTAAAATCATCAGTATTCCGTGTGATAATTATTCATGGATAACATAACTCCCAAATAATTCTAAATCGAGAGTTTTTAGTTACAATTGTTATCAAGTAATAGTTTTTCCGTCACGCGTGAACGCCATGGAGAAAACTAAAATCTTCTCCATTTCTCGTTTACCACCATAAGACGAGAAAGTAATAATATTTAAATCCCTAGAATTACAACCCAACTCTTCGCCTTTCCAGTGAATGCAACTTAAGCTTTGTTAATCTTTCTTCATATGAAAGATTTCTAATTTGGGGAATTAACTTAGTCATCCTACGCTGGACACGTTCAAGTGAATTTATATCCATTCTATAATATGGCGACCAAAACTGAACTGCAAAATCTAAATGGGGCCTAACTAGAGCAAGATATAGCTTGAGAACCACACCAGGTGTCTTGTTACTAATGCTGCGATTAATAAATCCAAGTGTCCGATTTGCCTTATTACGAACATTTATGCATTGATCCTTTTGTTTTAAATTCTTACTAATCATAACTCCCAGATCCCTTTCGCAATCCGACTTCGCAATCTCAACACCATCTAGCTCGTATCTTGTAACTCTATCATCATTACCTAACCTCAGAACTTTACATTTATCAGCATTAAACTGCATCTGCCAATCCTTTGACCATTTCGTCACCAGCGATAGGTGACTTAAATGGGGATTTCGATGTGGATTCAATATATAACTTATTTAAGAATATTCTAAACAAAGCACAGGAACGTAGTATACCATACAAATTGAATAGATCGAATACTAATGACCCAAAGTGGATAACAAAGAATTTGAAGAACCTTATAGGTAAAAAGAGAGCTTGGTACAAAAGGATTAAAAATGGGGAGGTCACTTTAGAACAGGAATTCGTACAACTGGTTAGAAATGTTAAAAAAGAGATAAGGAAAGCAAAAAGAAACTATGAAGTTCGCATAGCAGGGCAAGCAAAGACAAATCCTAAAGGGTTTTTTCAGTTATATCGTACTAAGACTAGGGAAAGGATAGGTCCATTAAAAACTGAGACAGGTCAAATAACAGATAGTGATGAAGAGATGAGTAGTATTTTTAATAAATATTTTTTATCTGTATTTACTAAAGAGGAACTTAACAATATGCCTTCAGCCGAACAAGTCTATGTGGGTGGGGACGAGGACAGGTTGACGAGTTTAGCAGTTACCAGGGAGGATGTTCTTAAACAAATAGTAAAACTCAAACCAAACAAATCCCCAGGGCCGGATGAAGTGTTTGCCAGGGTGCTTAAAGAATGCAAAGAGGAGCTTTGTGACCCACTGTCAACCATATTTAATAAATCAATAGAGTCAGGCAGAGTGCCAGAGTTTTGGAAAGTTGCTAATGTGATACCAGTTTTTAAGAAAGGAGATAGATCACTTGCGTCTAACTATCGACCAATTAGCCTAACGTCTATTGTGGGAAAGTTACTCGAATCTATAATAGCAAATAAAATTCGTCTTCATCTTGAAAAACATAAATTAATAATTGAGTCGCAACATGGTTTTATAAATGGCCGTTCATGTTTAACAAATTTGTTATCTTTTTATTCTAGCATTGTTGAGGCAGTTGATAGTGGTAAGGATTGCGATGTTGTATACCTTGACTTTAGCAAAGCTTTTGATACAGTGCCACATGAAAGACTGATTAAAAAGATAGAGTCTCATGGTATTGGGGGTGCTATATTAAGCTGGATTAGGGCATGGCTATACCAAAGGAAACAGAGAGTTAGTATAAATGGAATCAAGTCAGAGTGGGAAAATGTTGTAAGTGGAGTGCCTCAAGGCTCTGTCCTGGGACCTCTGTTGTTTATAATATATATAAATGATTTAGATTCAGGTTTGAGTAGCAACATTTGCAAATTTGCCGATGATACGAAAATCGGTAGGGAAATTAATTCGGAGGAGGACTCACTATCACTTCAAGTTGATCTAGATAGGGTTTTGAAATGGTCAAAGGATTGGCAGATGCAGTTTAATGCTGATAAATGTAAAGTTCTGAGGTTAGGTAATGATGATAGAGTTACAAGATACGAGCTAGATGGTGTTGTGATTGCGAAGTCGGATTGCGAAAGGGATCTGGGAGTTATGATTAGTAAGAATTTAAAACAAAAGGATCAATGCATAAATGTTCGTAATAAGGCAAATCGGACACTTGGATTTATTAATCGCAGCGTTAGTAACAAGACACCTGGTGTGGTTCTCAAGCTATATCTTGCTCTAGTTAGGCCCCATTTAGATTATGCAGTTCAGTTTTGGTCGCCATATTATAGAATGGATATAAATTCACTTGAACGTGTCCAGCGTAGGATGACACGTTAATGTGATGTTTGTAAGTTAATTCCCCAAATTAGAAATCTTTCATATGAAGAAAGATTAACAAAGCTTAAGTTGCATTCACTGGAAAGGCGAAGAGTTAGGGGTGACATGATAGAGGTTTACAAGTGGATGAATGGACATAACCGGGGGGATATTAAAAGGGTATTAAAAGTATCAACACAGGACAGAACACGAAACAATGGATATAAATTGGATAAGTTTAGATTTAGGAAAGACTTGGGTAAATACTGGTTCAGTAACAGGGTTGTTGATTTGTGGAACCAATTGCCGCGTAACATTGTGGAGGTGGGGTCCCTCGATTGTTTCAGCACGGGTTGGACAAGTATATGAGTGGGATTGGGTGGTTATAGAATAGGAGCTGCCTCGTATGGGCCAATAGGCCTTCTGCAGTTACCTTTGTTCTTATGTTCTTATGTTGTTCTTAAGTTTAGATTTAGGAAAGACTTGGGTAAATACTGGTTCAGTAACAGGGTTGTTGATTTGTGGAACCATTTGCCGCGTAACGTGGTGGAGGTGGGGTCCCTTGATTGTTAGTGCGGTACTAACGTTGGATTTTTTGTAGTCGTTCGATATAACGACAGGCTGCCCACGACATATACAATCTCCAATGATGCATCAAAAAAGAACTATATACTTATCGAAAGGTGCAAATTATGCTGAAGCCTGCCGGTATCGCGTCTCAGTCTCAAATTTCCACAATGTCGTACACGTGGTTGATAGCTTGGCTTGAATATCGACGCGTTATTAGTTGACCGAGCACTGCAGATCACGTAGAACAATAATTATTCATTCTGGGTTGAGTATCAGTGTAATTCTTGCTGATAATCCCAACGTCACGTGTCTCAGACTCTGACGCCACGACTTTTGTTGCTCAATTCCGCAACACGAGTTCACCACTCCACACACACAATGGCGTCTCCCCTCCTTCCCTCTCCAACCCGCGTCCCCGCATTCACCACCGAAATTATTTATCACGAATAATATTATTTCGCGCAATTGTTTCTGAAAGACTTTAATAAAGACTGGGTTGTAATTCTAGGGATTTAAATATTATTACTTTCTCGTCTTATGGTGGTAAACGAGAAATGGAGAAGATTTTAGTTTTCTCCATGGCGTTCACGCGTGACAGAAAAACTATTACTTGATAACAATTGTAACTAAAAACTCTCGATTTAGAATTATTTGGGAGTTATGTTATCCATGAATAATTATCACACGGAATACTGATGATTTTAGAGATTCACATTCAATTCTCTAACACACTGGCTATAAATGTATTTAACTAGATATAATCTGACGCAATACTGGTGCTTGGTTTCGTAAGAATTCCAGTATCCATATGCAGATATAATAGTTAGTTCATGTGAACATTACTGTTAGTAAGTTTTAGTAACTACTGTAATTAGTATATTTTAATACTGATTTATTATAATACAATAGTATTGTATTAGTGTTGGAAATTTCCAACATAACTCCGGGGGGAGATTTATCGGGTCGCAGTGCAATGTTGAGTACTGACATACCTATCCCGAAGTTAGTATTAATGTTAATATGTTAGTACACACATAACGGATGTCCCATAATTGTCAAGGACATACAAGAAACTTAAGTCTTGCAAAGAAATTCATGTTGAATGGAACATATTATTGGAAATCATCTAAAGTTAATGACTAATAGAGCTTACAATAAACTCTGTGACTGGTGTCGCTATGACATGTAATGTTTATGTTACTAAGTCTTAAAGTTTTGTAAACTCTCAGATACTCTAGACGAAATAATGTTATTATTAATAGCCTATACAACAAATTAAGAATTAAATCACACAATTTCACACAATTCATTCGTCAGTTTTTACGTGCATATCGTAGTATATGTGCACGCTACGCTCCTCACTCTAAGCTGTATATCAGCCCTTAAACTTACGCCAGATGATGTAGACCACCACCCACAGGCAGCTAAGTACATGGAGTCCAAGCATGTTATAGCAAAACCAAAGTAACCGACCAAAATCAACTCATTTCATCTCAAATAAGTTTCAAAACAATCCTCTACGGCTGTGAGTACCAGTGCATGCTGCCGCCACCGCGCTGCCTGACGCAAGTTTCTTCACAACATATACCCCCCAGTCCATTCTAACCAATCATGTCTCCTAAAAATGTGACTGTGCAGGGAAATAAGGGCAACAAACCCCTTAACAAGGCATCCATCCTGGCCAACTCTAACAATATCCGTGTTTCTCCGTCTGGAAGCTCTGGGGTCCGGGGTGGCGGGGCTGCCCTCCCCTCCACCCCATTGAGCAAGGGAGCAGAGTCCTCTCAACCCTCTCCTATGAACATGCTAGCATCCCAGTATAAGCAACTCAAGTGAGCTTCCGGTCCCTCACCGGAATTCACTAACTGGACCGAGAATCAATGGTTCAAAAAGTTGTGCCTAGTCCTCGAGTCACAAAATACTATCATCTTGAGTCTTCTCAACGAGAATCTAGCGAACCGCGCTAATCTCCAACAACAACACAAGAAATAACCCTCCTCCGCGAGGATATTAGAAACTGCAAGGCTAGCCAAGACCAACTACAGCATGATTTGAATGATCTCCGTGAGGAAAACAACCTTCGGAAAACTGATGAAGCCATAAAAAAACAGGAGGAAGCTCTCAGCAAAATGACTGCATGTATCAGTACATTTTCAGCCCAACGTTCCGTCTCCCAGGAGGAACAAGACCAGCAAAAGCTGCTAGACTCTGTTATCGTGTCGTCCCAAGATATACCTGTGGAACATGAAGGTGAAAATTGTGTCGAAATAGCTCAGGATCTCTTAAAAAACAAATTGCAGCTCAGTCTAAACAAAACTGACGTTATTGCTGCCTACAGAGTAGGCAAAAAGAATCCATCAGGTCTAAACCAACGGAAAATTCGCCTGAAGCTGTCTTCCCAGTTCACGAAATCCCATCTAGTCCGGACAGCTGCATCCCAACGGAAGGGATTATACATCAACGAGTGCTTGACCAGGAACAGACAGCAAATCCTCTACCGCCTGCGTCAAATCCGTCAACAAAACCCAGATGCGATTCATCAGTGCTTCGTTAGAGATGGTCTGATAAAGGTGAGAAAAACCGCAGAGGGCAAAATGTTTACAATTACTAATGAAGAAAACCTCAACACTTTCCTCTCCCAATGTGGTTTGTCTCACCTTATCACTCCCAATGAATTAACTTAATTAACCCCCTGTCAACTAGTGGGGCTAGGTATCCTAAGTCTCCTTGGCTCATTTTCTGACTTAATTTTTAACTTACTCTTACCTAGTCATTTACCGAAATTATTTAATTGAGTGTATTAAGTAGTTCTTCAGGTCTTTTTAATTATACAGTCATTACTGAACTATCTATAGTTATTAATCATTAGCTTAAATTTGCCTATGTTTATTATTCAACTTTTCTTTGATTTCATTTATTACCTAGGTTGCCTAGCCTCGCCATGCTCCCTTACTCCATTGTACCCCTGGCTTTGCCTGCATCTCAAATTGCAAATTGTTACTTACAGTGTACCTGAGAGTACTCGTAAGCAATCTACCTCATTTTTTTTCATTTTTGCTCAATTTGTTTTTTGTATTGCTTAGTCTTGCTTATATTTTTTGTTTTGTATTTCTATATCTTGTGTTTTGTATAGTCCATGTTTATATGTTTTTTCTTTAATCTCATTTATTGCCTAGGTTGCCTAGCCTAGCCATACTCCCTTACTCCATTGTACCCCTGTAAGCCCCCTTTGTGTTTGTTTTGTACAGTATTGTGTATATATTTTTCCCTATTTTACAGCTTATTTCTACTTATTTCTGATTCTGCAATCAGCTTTTTTTTATGCAGACAAGTATAGACCCAGAACTTAACCTCTTATCCACTATCTATGACAATAATCACTTTAATGATCTAAATTGCAGATATTTTGCAGCACATGATGTAAACAATGTATTAACTCATAATCACAATATATCTGTAATCAATTTGAACGTTAGATCCCTAGGTAAACACTTCGATGATGTTAGTGCCTTGATTGAAACTATTGGCAACAAATTCTCTTTTATTATACTTACTGAAACATGGTTGAAAGAGGATACTACTCAACTCTTTAACATGCCTAACTACTCAGCAATTCACAACTGTCGTCAACTTCAGAGAGGTGGTGGCACTGCTCTTTACTACCACCAAGAACTAACATGCTTAAAAGAAATTAGAACTAGAGACTGCTATGGGGAGTATATCTTCGCCAGCTTCAGAGTCAAGGGTGCCGAGTCTGTCCTGTCTGTGGGTGCAGTCTATAGAATTCCCAACACTGATGTGTCTGATTTCAACTCAAACCTTAGAAATCTAATACTTGATAACAGACTGAACAAAAACCACCTAATTATCGCAGGGGACTTTAATATTGACCTCTGCGAGCCAGAACACCCTACTGCTGTTAGCTTCCTCAACTGTATGAATTCCTGCTTCCTCATACCCTTAATCACTAGACCTACTAGAATCACTGATAGCACTGCCACGACTCTAGATCACATCTGGACCAACATAACCTCTCCGGTTACTTCAGGTATAATCACCGATAGCACTACAGACCATTACCCCACATTTCTCTTAACTAACATTAGCAAAGCACCTCTAGAAACAAGGGAGTTAAGCTTTAGGCTGCACAATGAAACTGCTATAAACAATTTTATAACTGCTGCTGATAATGTCAACTGGGAGTCCGAGTTAGGTAACATAGGGGACATCAACCTAGCAGTGCAATCTTTTCTACAAACAACTCTTAGCCTTTATAACACCCACTGTCCTAGGCTTACAAAACAAGTCACAAGCAAAAGGCTTAACAATCCTTGGCTTACAAAGGGAATACTGAAATCCATAAACAAAAAACACGACCTTGAGAAGAAGTATAGGTTAGGAATTGTCTCCAAAGAATTCTCAAAGAATTACTCATTATTGCTATCTAAGATAATTAGACGAGCCAAAACTAAATACTACGAAGATAAATTTACTCAAATAAAGAGCAACATTAAACAAACTTGGAGCACAATTTCACAAATATTGGGATCAAAGAAATCTTTAAATAACAAACCGACTCTCCTGTCTAATAACGATGGTCAGCTTTCAGCCTCTGATTCTGCTATTGAGTTTAATAGGTTCTTCTCTTCCATTGGTTCATCCCTTGCAAATGATATTCCATCTTCCAGTACTGACATTAAGGACTATCTTACAGGTAACTATCCACAGTCTCTGTACCTAAAGCCTATTAACTCCACTGACGTCAATGAGATAATCCTTTCCCTTAAAACCAAGTCTGGTGCCCTTGAGGAGATACCAACTTTAATTTACAAAAAAGCCTCCAGATCTTTAGCCCCTGCTATTGCTTTGCTCTTCAACAAGTCACTTGAACTCCAAACCTTTCCAGATATTCTAAAAAAAGCGAGAGTAACGCCTGTCCACAAATGTGGTGACCCCGCAGATGTTAACAACTACAGACCTATATCAATCCTGCCAAACTTGTCAAAAATTTTTGAAAAACTAATATATAAGCAGCTTTACTCATATCTAGCCAAACTCAATATACTTAGCCCTTGCCAATATGGCTTCAGACCCAAAAAAAGCACTAACGATGCACTTATTAGTATGCTTAACTCGATTCATACAGCTCTTGATAAAAATGAGTTCCCTGTTGGGTTATTTGTGGACCTGCGTAAAGCTTTTGATACTGTCAACCACCATAACCTTCTTCTTAAATTACATCATTATGGAGTCAGAGGACACTCCCTACAATACCTCGAGTCCTACCTTACTGACAGGCTCCAATATGTTTCTGTGAATAATACAATTTCTCCCACCCTACCCATCAACATTGGTGTTCCTCAGGGCAACATACTTGGCCCTCTCCTCTTTCTCATCTACATTAATGACCTTCCAAATGCCTCCCAACACCTCAAACCAATTCTATTTGCTGACGACACAACCTTCATTTACTCCAGTCCTGACCCTCTTGCTCTAAATGCCACAGTAAATACTGAGCTAAATAAAGTCCATCTTTGGCTAACTGCCAACAAACTCACCCTTAACATTGACAAAACTTTCTATATTCTGTTTGGCAATAAATCCTCTAGTCAAATAAATCTCAAAATAAACAATACCCAAATTTGTAACAAATTAGATGGCAAATTCCTTGGCATTCTCATTGACCACAAGCTGAATTTCCAGGGACACATCCTAAATATATCAAGAAAAGTCTCAAAAACTGTGGGCATTCTTTCTAAGATCAGATATTATGTACCACGCCCTGCCCTGGTGACTCTCTATTACTCCCTTATCTATCCTTATCTCAACTATGGTATTTGTGCTTGGGGTTCTACTACCCAAAATCACTTACGTCCTCTAATTACCCAACACAAAGCTGCTATTAGAACAATATCCAACTCTGGCCCCAGACATCACTCGGTACCCCTACTCAAATCTCTGAATATGTTAGATATTAAGTCACTGCACATTCTCTCATGTGTATTATACATATATAAAACGCTAAACTATAATGCCAATCCTGATCTCAAAAGCTTCATAGAAGGTTGTAACAGAACCCATGAGCACCAAACCAGAAATAAATAGAGTTTTGATATTCCTAGAGTACGACTTAATCAAACTAGAAATGCTCTGCAAATCAAGGGGCCCAGAATGTGGAATGACCTTCCCAACCATGTTAAAGACTGTACCTCTCTCAACCAGTTTAAGATAAAAACTAAACACTACCTAATAAATTCCCTGTAATCTACCTCACTCCTCTATTGTCAACCCATGTCTGTTATTTTCTTTTTTTTTTTTTTTTATCAACACTGTTTGTCAACCTATTGTATTTGTGCTGCTTTTTCAGTCATGTTCCCCCTTTTTTTTTTTTTTTTTTTATCTTTATTTGTATTTGTTCTCAACACTTTTTATTCTTTATGCTCAATTAGTATTAAGTTCTAGATATTAATGTTTTTCTTGCCCGAAACGCATTGCGTAATAGTGGCTTTAGGCATTGTATGTACTAGCTCTATCTATATATCAATCCATTAATGTAACATCACTTGTACGTATATACCTTACCTGAATAAACATCTGAATCTGAACATCTGAATCTGAATTTAAAGTAACTGAGAATCCACTGTGATGAGAATGTTCTGGGTCATTGTGACTTGTAACGATTTGTTACATGACATCACAACACAGTATCATCATGATTACTTAAATTGGATGGGAAATTATTTGCTCTTGGTCGGAGCTATAATAGGCTTGTAGTTTCCGTTTGCATTGTTGAGCAGCAGCTCTAGTGGGGCGGTTGCTCGGTGGATCAGAATTGTTGTCCTCGGAAACTGTTGGTGAAGCTGGTTCTGGTAAACACTCTCGTTCTGCTAATTCGAGAGGTACCAACTTCTCTAAGGTTTTTAGGGTAGTGTTGCCTCGGCATAAAACCTTGACTACTCTCAGGATGCCTTGGTGATCTGGGTGGATAGCAACAATTTTGCCTATGGGCCACTCGGACCTTGGTCCATCACTGTCAACCAATACTAGGTCTCCTGGTTTAAGTTGTACTTTATTATAAGGACTCGAAGCTCCGTAGTGGTACTCTCGTAGAGCTGTGAGGTACTCTCGAGTCCGCACCTCATTCCACCTTTCAATTACTCTTGAAAGATGTTGGTAACTGTCTACTAAGTCACTCCTGGTTACATGTGAAGGGTCGACGGGGTCCTCTTCTGCTAAAGGTATTAGAGGGCTCAGCAGGCCTCCATGTATTAAGTGTGAGGGACTCAGAGGTTCTCTCTGTGAGAAATCATCTGATAGGTATGTTAATGGGCGATTGTTGACTCGCGCCTCGATTTCCACGACAAGTGTTTGGAGTTCGGAGTAACTAATTTTCTGTCGATGCAAGATCTTCCTTAAACACTTCTTGACAGTTCCTATCATACGTTCGTAGAACCCACCTTGCCAGGGGGCTCTGGGAGCAATAAATTTCCAATGGCATTGTCGTCTCTGCAGGACTGACTGCACTTCTGGATGATTCCATACCTCTCGCAGACAGGCTTCTCCTGCTACAAAATTTGAACCATTGTCCGATATCATTAGTTTGGGACAGGATCTGCGAGCTGCAAATCTACGAAAAGATATATAAATAAATAAAAATAAATAAATAAAAAGCTTGGATGAAGGCTTCAGCACTCATGTCCGAAGTCACTTCTAGATGTACGCCTCGCGTGGTAGCACACGTGAAGAGGCAAATATAAGCTTTCACTGGTATCTTATCTGGATTGCCAGTGAGAAGCAAGGCTCCTGTGTAATCGACACCAGTGGTCTCAAAGGGACGAAGATGAACTACTCTTTCTTCAGCAAGTGGTGGAGGTCCTGGGTAAGGACACACTCGAGCATCGTATCTTTTGCAGATCACACAGAATTTAATAATTGATTTGACTGTTTGACGACCTTGAGGAAGCCAGTATTTTTGTCTAAGGTCGGTGAGAGTGTCTAACACTCCACCATGCAAAGTGCCATATTGATGGTGATGTAAAACTAGAAGTTTGGTAATGATGTGGTGACGTGGTAGAAGGATTGGATTCTTTGTATCCAGATCAATTTTGGCATGAAGCAAACGTCCTCCACACCTTAATATATTATGAGTGTTGGCATCATACCAGATACCTAGAGACTTGGTTAATTTATCTGGAAGATTTTCATATTCACTTCCTTATGTCTCTTGCTGTGCACGTTTGATCCAGTAGAGGATAGGATTGGGAAACTTAAGTCTGATTCCTATCTTAGCAAGAAAGTCAAACACATGTGCTGTCACTCTTAATAACTTACTCAAGTTAGAATAATTATGAGCATTAATAACTAAGATTCGATGAGGTTCTGGTTCTTTCATGGGAGTAGTGATATTGGTCACTATGACTTGTGGCTTTTGTTTGGGCCACTGACCACTAACAAGCCATGAAGGTCCATTAAACCACATCGAAGACTTGATAAGTTGTTTTAGTGTCAATCCTCGAGATAAGTAATCTGCAGGATTGTCCTTAGTGGGAACATGTCTGCATTTATATCCAGCAGATAATTCATGAATTTCCCTAACACGATTACTAACGTAGGGAGTTTTATTGTTGTTGTTTCTTACCCATTGTAAGACTGCCTCATTGTCTGACCACACGACGATTTCACCAAAGTGGATATTATTGAGTGTCTTGGTCAGGCAATGAGCCAATCTTACTCCCACCAGCAATGCAGTTAACTCCATTTGAGGTAAAGATCTCTTCTTAATGGGAGCAACTCTTGCTTTAGATGTGAGGAAAATTGATTGTGCACTATTGACTGAGTAAGCTACAGCGCCATACGCTTTGCCAGAGGCATCGCAAAAAACGTGCAAATTTGTGATAAGTTCTGTCCTGAAGCATTACGAGGAAATTTCAAAACACCTAACTGATTGAAATCCGTTGTGAGTATCTGCCATTTAGCTTGCAACTCAATTGGCAACGGATCATCCCATCCCATATGTTTCTGCCAGCATTAGGAGTTTGCCCATTATTAATATAGGACTAAGTAAGCCTAGAGGGTCAAATGGTTGACTGACATACGAGAGTAATTTTCTCATGGTAAGGGATGAATTATCGGTTTGTACTGACTTGACATTCATCTCGTCAGTACTTGTGTTCCATTCCACACCCAGAACCTTTAATTGATTAGGCACCTGATAACCTGGAAACTCTTTCTCGATTATCTGGTTTAATGATTTATTATTTGAGGCCCATGATTGTAGTGCCATATTGGCTCCTAATAACTCACGGTTAGCCTCATGGTAGATTTCTACCAAATTGGATTGATCATTTGTAGTTCCCTGGAAATTATCGACATACAAGTTGCCACTGATTTCTGCCTTATAAGGGCTATTTGACTTCCTCAAATGTGTATCTAATGTTGCTTGAAGTAGAAACGGGGAGGAAGTCGCTCCGAATAGCACTGAGGCAAAACGATAAGTTATGATATCACTGTTAGGATCCAGTGGGTCCTTAATCCAGAGAAACTTGGTGTAATTACGATCCTCCTCTTGTAAACCTACTCTAAGGAAAGCTTTACTGATATCAGCAGTACAAGCAAAAATACCAGTGCGGAATCGTAATAACACATCATGTAGCCTTTGTGTTAGGCTAGGTCCCGTTTGGAGACATTCATTCAAAGACACGCTGTTTGGCTTCACTTTAGCACTACAATTGAAGACAATACGTATTGGTGTCGTCAATGAATCTTTCACCACAGCGTGATGGGGTAAATAGTGACCTATTTTTCGGTCATCATTATCAACAACCACGATAAATTTACTGTTGAGTTGTTGTTGGATTAGTTGATGATACATGTTCAGTTTGTCTGGCTGCTTCTTCAGTCGTGTTAATTGAGACTAATTGTGAGGCTGCCATGAAATAATTAACTGGAAGTTGTGGATGATTCAACTTCCATGGTAGTCTCACCCAGTATTTTTTATGTTTATAGACAACTGTATCCAGATATTGCTGGTAAGTCCACATATCATCAGGGCTTGGTTGTTCAGGGATAATACCTAAAGTGTCTAAATCCCACAGACGATGTACAGGTGGATCAGACTCAATATCTTCAGATATTTCTCTGAAATGTAGGGGTGACTGTTCCAAGCCTAGTCACGCCACTATTTCATTGTTAGATTGTTGGTTGGTTGACGCTGGATTTTGTTGGAAAAGCACCGGTCCAGTAAGCAACTTGCCTCCAGCAGATGACAACAAATTCATTCCATGTTGTCTGGTGCATCCCGTTATAAATTTATAATAATGTTCAGCGCCTATAAGTATTCCAACATCAGTGAGGCAGTCAGAATTTATTTTGTAGTCTGCTAGCCTCATGTGGTTTCGTTTAAGATATTTCGCAGTGCGAGCTAATCCTGTGACCTGCAGGTCTGTAGGAAGTTTGTCTACTACTACCGCTTGTATTGGACTAGTGGAAGATCCAAGTCTCACTAATACCTTAACTACTTGGTATTCACGAGGTCCACTATTAGTCAAGAAACCAGAAATATTCAATCTCACACTTTTGGCAGGTTTTAATTTTAACTGCTCGACTAATTGTTGTGTAATGAAGGTTTTCTGTGATCCTTGGTCGAAAAGACCTCTAGTGTTAACTCTAGATTTCCTGTTAATTAATCTAAGTTGAGCTGTAGGCAGAGTGGTATTATTGCCTGACTCAGTAGCAAGTACATTTATTTCCTGATGTACCTTGCGATATTGTACTGTGGTAGAATTCGTGGAATTCTCCCCAGTTGTCATGGATTGGGTAGAAGTTTTTCTACATAAGGCATAGTGATGTACACCTTTGTTGCATCTACTGCATGAACGTAGTTGCACTACACATTTATTGGGATCATGAGAGCTCATGCACTTGGTGCACCTGTGTATTTCTTGTAACCGTTTAATCCTGGTATTAAAGTTAGGATAAACAGGGCATTGGTAGGTGGCATGTCCTTGACTACAAAACAGACACCTTCTCTCTCTGGTTGACTTTGTCTCTTTAGCAGACAAGTCATTGGTTACATCAGAAGGAGATACTGAATAAGTACGTACATTACCACTCCCCTTTCCAGTGGATGGAGCAGTCCTAGGTTTAAATTTATTAGACTTATTTAAAGTCGGTTTGGGTTTGACTGAGGTGTCAATATTAGGTGGTTTAGACTCAGGTTTAATCTTATCATGGGTCTTCAACCTGTTAACCGTTATTCTCAGTCCCTCGAATATTTGTTCGAGAGTGAGAAACTCGGTTTTATAGTGTTAACATATTTCTGCTAAGATATTTCGAGGTAATTTCCTCTGCAAAAGTAACTTGATTGACCATTCTGAGGCTGGTATATCAACTTTAGTACCTAAGGCTTTTACTAGAGACTCTACTTCTAGCCTAAAGCTTTGAAGTGAGTCTGGTCTGTTACTTGGTGCATTTAGATCTAGCAACTGGTAATAAAGGTTAGCTATACTCAACTCCTCGTTGCAATAGTTCAACTTTAGCAGTTTTATAGCTTCCTTATAATTACTCTCAGTGAGAGCTAGGTTATTTATGACCTTTTTAGCTTCTCCTTTGAGAAGACTAATCAGGTATGAGAATTTAGAAATCTTGTCAAGAGAAGATTTTCTAAGTATATGAACTTCAAATGAAGTCCAAAAGTTGTCCCAATTTTCTTTATCCAGTCCTGCAAATGTAGGTAAGTCTAAAGTAGGTAAACGAACCTCAGGTAATTGGTTACTGGATTGAGACATAGCATTATTTGTATTAGATTTAGATTGTGTTACTAGATTGGATAGAATGTCAAGTTTATCTTGAGTCTCATCTTCATACTGGGAAATATCTGCTATAATTCGATCCATTTCATCAGGATCAGTTTCTATGGTATTCAGTAGGTCGAGATAAGACTGGCTGGTAGATCTAACTTGATTAAATTTCAGATCAGCCACTCTCACTGATGTTTCTAATCGATAGGAATCAATGGGAGTTGCTTTAGACAACGCCTCAGACTTGTTAATTAGTCTAGTTAAATGACCTTTGAGGCCGATATAGGTTCTCCTTAATTGTTCAGGAGTAGCCATGATGGTTTTAAGTCCAAACTTCATGGGATTTGAATAAGTATTACTAATGAAGCTTGGGTACTTGCTCATTGGTTGACAAGTAATATTGTCGGAAAATCCGACACCATTTAATATATCATACAGACAGATAATAATTGCTGCTGTATTACCAACAAGTTACCCATAGAAAACGTAACTTGTAGTGGAATTACCGTCTAAAGAAAACGGGATATCATCACCACATACTATTATAATTCACCAGCTTTTTGCTGGGAATTATTCTTAAATACATTAGTCTTTGGACTTTACCATCATAAAACATTTCATATAAATTAACTTAATTATCAATATTAAAGTAGAGTAAATGTGACCCTTCTATCACTTTCTGTCATGTGGACAATGTAAGCCAGGCGTCAGGGTGAGGAAGGGGCAGCCATTGTTGATATTGAGACCAGAGGCTCACACGGGAGCAAATTCGGCTCCTGTTAATTTTACTTGGACGTAGTGTTATGGAAACCAAAGGTGTACCATTTTCAACACGCTGTCATCAAATCAAGTTAAGTGTTCTTTCCGAAACCCATTATCTATCATTAGTGGCCATTAATGTCATTGGGTAGGGTTAGCCGGTTAGAGCACGATATAGCCTCAAACTAAAGGTAATTAAGCCAGGTCTTTATTGTTCCATGTATAGTGTTTTCTCTGATATAGCTTGTCATATATAGGATTCTGGCTTCACAGCTAGCGCACTTTTGACAGGTCAAGACGAGGAAGCAAGATTTTGTGCACCAGTTACTGGGTGATGGAAGCTACCTCAAAGAGGATAATTTGGTGTCTACACCCTAGTTATACCTGGTGGACTAACCTGCTGTACTATAAGATAAGGAACCTTTTCAATGTATGTAGTTAATACTGTAGTTTGATTGGCTGCATATATATAAATAAATAATATAAACCCCCCTAATGTGTAGAGGATCGATTTGTGAGATTATGAGATTATTGCAGAAATACAGTCCACTTATCATAATACAAATTGCTATCGAAGTATATAAATTAACGTAAATATAAATTCATATAAATTAAATAAATATAAATCTCACAGGTCGGTTCCCACATTATTTGGTCATCTTCGAACCGGATGACGGATTATTTGATCCTTTGAACCCACATTTGGTCATCTTAGTACCGGATGAACCAGTTAACCAGTGGATTCATTAAATATACTAGTGCAGTGTGATTTAAACAAAGCCAGCAGTCAATGACGTCGGCGTTGCCTCGTGGAGCTCACGAGCCCCCCTCAACTGAGTTCAGCCTTAGTCAGCGGTTTCATGCACACCCACAGATTTGGTGGAGTGTTATTCTGTGAAATGACAGCGCTAATATTGAAGCCAGCCAAAGTAGTGGCTGTGGTGTCGCGTGATTGTTCACAGATTTCGTGGTGTTAAATTTCGCGAGAGATTATCTACGAATTTTGTGGACTTTATTTCGCGAGGTCACTAATAATATTTAATACTTCTAGATAGTATTAGAAGTTTCATAGAGGCTAATTAAGAGGCTATTATCAATAATTGTGTATATTATTTCTCCAAAATAGAGAATCATTTAATATATATTGCACTAGTGATCACAGTATAATATTTACTAATTGCCAACCCACAACAGGGTAGGATATTTACCATTGACTAGTTGAACTATTATTGCTCTTCCTAGTCCCATTATTACCATAGTCAGTTGTACTATATTCAACAACCTAACACCATTAATGAATGGTCCAGACCCTATTTTGGGTGTAATTTTTATCAACTCGAGTTGAGTTGTGTATATATAATAATTTACTTATGATCATTACACCTTTGAGTGATTAATTAGTGTCTCTACCATCCTAGGGTGATATAGAAGAGCTAACCTAAAGGTACTTCCAGTGACACTGGTTTATCACTCAAATCATTAGTGTGTATGATTGTATATATATAATGTGTATTAATTTTAAGTGCTAACCTCTAGTAGAGGTAGGATTATTGCCTAGTGAGTGCAGAATTTACCCTAGGCTACCATTAGTGTTTGTTCAGTATTATGAGCAGCCCAAGTACAAGTCCCACAAGGCTTCACCAACGAGCCAGTATGGATAATGCAGGGAGAATGAAAAGAACCCTTGCAGGTCTTAAAGGCCACTTAACAAGACAGATCAAGAAATGTGAAGATTTGTCACAACAATCTCAAGTTGATTATGCTGACCTGGAAAGCTATTATCAAGCAGCTGCAGGTAAATTTGAGCAAATCAAATGCCAAATAGCAACATATGTGGCTGAACTTGCCAACACCAATTTATCAGAAACAGAAATAGACGACATTATGGTTGATCTTGCGAATTATGAAGATCACACTCAGGCCACGTTACAGCCTTATGTCAAATTAATTGCCCAGAACAAGGCAACAGCAACAACAACAACAGTTGCATCTAATACGAGTCAAGCAGAAGCTCGACTCCCTCCAATTAATTTACCCACTTTCTCAGGAAAAGATGAGGAAGATTGGGACGAATTTTGGAACAAATTCGTTGACCCTGTAGACTCAAAACAATCTTTACCAAAGAGTAGTAAATTCTCTTATTTGCAAGGCCAATTATCAGGTGAGGCTAAAACAGTAGTATCCCATCTGAGATTAACTAATGACGGCTATGATCTGGCAGTAAAACTCCTCAAGGATAATTATGCTGATCCAGAAGTAAGAACATCACATTTAGTTCATGAGCTGTTGCATTTACCCCCACCGGAGGCTTCAGCTGATTCACTCCAAGTCTTCAAGCTGGAGGTAGAATCATTGATCAATGCCCTCAGCCTGACAGCAGATACAAACGGGGCTGAGTGGGTCTTGAAAATAATTGTCCAGGAGAAAATACCTAGGGACATATTGAGACAAATGAGTGCTCATTACAATAAAAGCATCTTATCTATGAATGAAATATCTGAAGGTTTAAAGTCAGTAGTTCATCAATTACGAACACATGACAAATTAAAACCACCAAGTAAACCCTCAGAAACCAATAATAGTAAACCACAGAGTACCAAAGGTACTCCAAATCAATGTAGACAATATAATTCAACACCAAAGTGGAACAGTGGCAGTGTGGGCGTATATGCAGTGGGACCCTCCAAGCCTATAGTTACTGTGTCATCCAAGAACGTGACACCAAAGGGTACTGGAAGCTATGGAACATGTTTGTTCTGCAATGAGAAACATTCAATGTACCACTGCTCTAATTTTCCTGATAGTGACGCCCGTGTTGAGCGACTCAAAGATTTGCAACATTGCACGAGGTGCCTCAGGAAACATAACATCAAGGATTGTGATACCCAATTACACCCTTGTAATAGGTGTAACAAAGGTCAGCACCATGCAGCATTGTGCAGAGACACCAAAACAACGTCTCCAAACCCCAAGGTGGAAGATAGCATTCCCACCACAGTACAGTACTGCAAGGTGCAACAAACAAAGAGTGCATCGGCAAAGTCTAAAGGTAATACGACTTTGCCTACTGGCCAAATTACCATCCTGAATAAGAGGGCCAAGGTCCATACCCGTGGGTTGTTTGACCAAGGATCCCAGAGAACATATGTCACTAAAAAGTTGGCAGATGAACTACAATTAAGGCCTGTAGCCCAGATGTCACTCAATATCTCAGGGTTTGTAACAGATGCAGGACCTCAAGTCTACCAGGTGGTACAACCATCAGTACGTTTAGGCAGGTACGTCTGTCGAGTACAAGCCATTGTGGTGGACAAAATACCAGTAGACCTACAAGTTCAAGGTCTGAGAGCAACAGCCAAATTCCTGAGAAATAGAGGAATAAAATTGGCAGATAATATTAAGTCTGATCACCTCACCGACTTCGGTCTCCTTGTAGGGACAGACTATTGTCATCGATTCATCGGTAGCCCTACTAAATATCAGGGTATAACCATGTTAAACTCTGCAGGAGGTAAATTACTCTCAGGCCCAGTATCAAGCCTGAGGAGACCTATGCCTGCAGATAAACAATACCAATAGAAATCTAAATTTGTCAGCTGATTATATTTCTCCAGTAGCATTATACTAAGGAGATTACAGCTGACTATACCAACAGAGGTTGATGTTAGTATCATCATTTGAAGCTGAAGATGAGTTCATGAGGCCTCAGTGGCAAATCAGTGAACAGTAGCCTAAAACAGCTACAAGTCACTGCGACCAATGTCACTGAACCCACTACAGTCTCAGAACCATACTTCACTTTAATGATGAGCTATTCAATCTTATGAATCAATTAACTAAATTAAACCCCAATAAATCTGATGACTGATTTGATACATTTATTATTTAATCAAGATGTATTCCATGGGCCTCAGTGTTTATATATCAGTGACCAGTTACCTGAAGAAACTTCAAGTTATATCTAATGTCACTGATCTCACTGCAGTCCCTGAATCATACTTGACTGTAGTACTTGATCACATCCAGTCTTCTGGGTTAAATAATATGTAATTAGGCTTGAATATTAGCCTTTCAAGAGTTGACAGGGAAATGAAATCGCATTAGACTTCTAACCCCTGCAACTCTAGTATGGGACATCCGTCCTGTACGAACAGACACACAAATGTGTGATTACTAACTACTAACATCAAATTAATCAAATAATTCGAAGGAGGAGTATCGGTGTTCGTCTGTTCTAAATAGGACTTCGACCCGTGAGCAGCCCCTGGGGAATTATGTCGGAAAATCCGACACCATTTAATATATCATACAGACAGATAATAATTGCTGCTGTATTACCAACAAGTTACCCATAGAAAACGTAACTTGTAGTGGAATTACCGTCTAAAGAAAACGGGATATCATCACCACATACTATTATAATTCACCAGCTATTTTGCTGGGAATTATTCTTAAATACATTAGTCTTTGGACTTTACCATCATAAAACATTTCATATAAATTAACTTAATTATCAATATTAAAGTAGAGTAAATGTGACCCTTCTATCACTTTCTGTCATGTGGACAATGTAAGCCAGGCGTCAGGGTGAGGAAGGGGCGGCCATTGTTGATATTGAGACCAGAGGCTCACACGGGAGCAAATTCGGCTCCTGTTAATTTTACTTGGACGTAGTGTTATGGAAACCAAAGGTGTACCATTTTCAACACGCTGTCATCAAATCAAGTTAAGTGTTCTTTCCGAAACCCATTATCTATCATTAGTGGCCATTAATGTCATTGGGTAGGGTTAGCCGGTTAGAGCACGATATAGCCTCAAACTAAAGGTAATTAAGCCAGGTCTTTATTGTTCCATGTATAGTGTTTTCTCTGATATAGCTTGTCATATATAGGATTCTGGCTTCACAGCTAGCGCACTTTTGACAGGTCAAGACAAGGAAGCAAGATTTTGTGCACCAGTTACTGGGTGATGGAAGCTACCTCAAAGAGGATAATTTGGTGTCTACACTCTAGTTATACCTGGTGGACTAACCTGCTGTACTATAAGATAAGGAACCTTTTCAATGTATGTAGTTAATACTGTAGTTTGATTGGCTGCATATATATAAATAAATAATATAAACCCCCCTAATGTGTAGAGGATCGATTTGTGAGATTATGAGATTATTGCAGAAATACAGTCCACTTATCATTATACAAATTGCTATCGAAGTATATAAATTAACGTAAATATAAATTCATATAAATTAAATAAATATAAATCTCACAGGTCGGTTCCCACAAATATTAGGTATAGCCTAATTTAATGTGGCTAAATTACACTCTACCTCACTCGAGGTTAAATGTACCTACCTAACAATAAGTAGCTAATTATTTTGAGCAGTGCTTGAACTTCACCATTAACTTTCGTCCGGCTAGCTCATTTTTATCACCATTAGATGTAATGGTGATCATTCAGCAGCACTCAAAATGCATACACACAAAATAATGAGTACAAGAAGAAATAATATGGATATACTCTAATCAGAGTTATCTTAAGGTTTAATCCCACCCTTGATAGGGTCAGCACAAAATGAATAATACATGTACTACTAACTAGCTCAAGCCTAGTCGTGAGAATTTCTACCTAAGAAACTACAAATTTATTTAGTCTGCGTTTGTGCCAAATTCAGCACAATCACAGCCTAAATTCCTACCTAATAAAGGTTGGCTAAGATTATATTGTGGTGCAGTAATGTGAATATATAGTTGTGCTGTATTTATGTTTTTTTTTTTGGATTTTATAGTTTACATAAATGTGCCACTTGCACACACAAGTGAAAAACAATTATGTACATTATTTAAAATTTTGGCTTGCTAGCCACAGCCGTTTGTGATAATTGATTGTGTTGATCAATTTGTCAACTACATGTGACCTAGACTCACCTGACAGGTGTACCCCATCTCTTGCCAGGTTTTGCCTGTATGGTCTGGCTGTAAATTGGATATAAGTGGCATCCAATCGTACTCGCCTTTTCAGCCTGAAGTTTATGTATTTGGCAGCTCTCTGGTAATATTCTGGTGTTACTCCCCAACGATTATCATTACTCAGTTGGCGAGGTTCCACTAATGTGAATACTACCGAATTGCTGATGAGTTTAAATGAAGAAATTATGGTTTTAAGGTGATTAATCACCTCAGCTGGATGACGAGTAGGATGGATGTCATTACCACCTAAATAAATAATGGTTAGATGGTGAGGCCACTCTAACGCAGGTGTTAGTGTGGAATTGTTATAAAAGTTATGAGCTGTTGCTCCTGGTGACCTAAAGATTCTTACTTCAGTATGAGGTATAGGTCTAAGTGTTGTGGGTAATTGACTGTGTCCCACGAGTGCTGCCTTATACATGAGGTATAAGTAGCAATGAATTGGTGTGAATTAGGCTAACCTGTGTGTTATGCTGTCGGTAGACCAAGTTAATTAATGGGGTTAGTCTAGACTACTTCACACGGTGATTAGTTATTACTAATTAGTATGTATATATTTATATTTATGTTTATCCGGTTCGATAAGGACCATAATGTGGGATATCTGGGCTTGACTCAATTTATTTAATTATTAAATTAATGAAATCAATTACGAAGGACCACCCACTTTTAAGAAAAGAGGGAAACTAATAAAAAGTGATCATTAGAAACACAAGGAAGAACCCGTGTCTATGGATAAATAAAGCATAATCACTTAAATAATTAATGGGCTGTATGGTTAATTAACTCAAGTCAAAGCCTCAAACACCTACATCGGGGGGGGGGGGGGGGGGGGGGGGTATTGCTAGAACTTCATATACGTCTAGGAACTAGTGTGGTTCGTGCACCAGTTCATTATTTGATAAATAATATTGTGACCAAAATATTAAAGAATCAATAAGAGATTACCAGTAGAAAATTATAAAGATTATTAGCATTAGAAAGCAATCATCTAAATAAACACATATTATCTCCAGTGTTCATGACGAGTATTTAATTTGACATAATCATGAAACAAATAGCAAAAATTGGAGTAATTAAATGTGTACAAAAAGTCTTAGCTTTAAGACGATTTCTATGACATCATTCACGCCTCGTCCTCGTGATCTCAGGAATTCCATGTAGAAGTCCTTAGAGGTGAATAACACGAATGTAGGTAACAGCTCGTTAACTCCTCACATACGAGCTGTAATTTAAGGGATATTACGTAGCATTGAACTAGGCTACTTAAATCTCAATATTCATGAAATATAAAAAAAAATTTAGTGCAGTACTAACGTTGGATTTTTTGTAGTCGTTCGATATAACGACAGGCTGCCCACGACATATACAATCTCTAATGATGCATCAAAAAAGAACTATATACTTATCGAAAGGTGCAAATTATGCTGAAGCCTGCCAGTATCGCGTCTCAGTCTCAAACTTCCACAATGTCGTATACGTGGTTGATAGCTTGGCTTGAATATCGACGCGTTATTAGTTGACCGAGCACTGCAGATCACGTAGAACAATAATTATTCATTCTGGGTTGAGTATCAGTGTAATTCTTGCTGATAATCCCAACGTCACGTGTCTCAGACTCTGAGGCCACGACTTTTGTTGCTCAATTCCGCAACACGAGTTCACCACTCCACACACACAATGGCGTCTCCCCTCCTTCCCTCTCCAACCCGCGTCCCCGCATTCACCACCGAAATTATTTATCACGAATAATATTATTTCGCGCAATTGTGGCTGAAAGACTTTAATAAAGACTGGGTTGTAATTCTAGGGATTTAAATATTATTACTTTCTCGTCTTATGGTGGTAAACGAGAAATGGAGAAGATTTTAGTTTTCTCAATGGCGTTCACGTGTGACAGAAAAACTATTACTTGATAACAATTGTAACTAAAAACTCTCGATTTAGAATTATTTGGGAGTTATGTTATCCATGAATAATTATCACACAGAATACTGATGATTTTAGAGAATCACATTCAATTCTCTAACACACTGGCTATAAATGTGTTTAACTAGATATAATCTGACGCAATACTGGTGCTTGGTTTCGTAAGAATTCCAGTATGCATATGCAGATATAATAGTTAGTTCATGTGAACATTACTCTTAGTAAGTTTTAGTAACTACTATAATTAGTATATTTTAATACTGATTTATTATATTACAATAGTGTTGTATTAGTGTTGGAAATTTCCAACAACACATCCCTACAACAACGTAAAAATATTTGGGGGCCTGTGTCCGGGAGAGTGAACTGACACACCCACACCCTGTCCGAGAGTGGATTGATACACCCTTTGTTGAAATAAGCCTACTTATTTCCAAAGTATCTTTGTGTCCGCAGGTGTATATTCTCTCTCTTGGGAAGACTCACAGGACAAGATGGATAAGGTGCAAGCGTTTGTGGAGTCAGGCAAGCCTGAGGACTTGGAAGGTTGCACCAGGGAACAGTTGAAAAAGATAGTGGAAAAATGTGGCATCAGGTTGAAGGTATCGAAAGTGGTTGGGATGAAGGATGAGATCCTAAGACAGTTGAGTGCCAAGAGTGAAGCGGCAGAACAGGGAGCCTAGAAAGGAGCTGAAAGTGGAAAGGAGGATGATGGGCAGGATGAAGTACGATCCCAGGGATCGAGTAGGAGCAGTAAGACAGATAGACACCAATGTGTAGCCATCAATAATATAATCTCTCCCATTCTACCAATAACTGTTGGAGTGCCACAGGGCAGCATCTTGGGACCTCTTCTTTTTCTTATATACATTAATGATCTGCCTAATGTCTCTAACATTCTGAAACCTATTTTGTTTGCTGATGATACTACCCTCATCTACTCCAACCCCAACCCACATACACTAAATGGTGTTGTTAATAATGAACTAAAAAAAGTCCACTTATGGATGTCAACCAACAAACTAACACTTAACATAGAAAAGACCTACTACATCCTATTCGGAAGCAAATCTACAAATGCAATTCAACTTCAGATTGACAATGTAAACATTAGCAATAAAAATGATGGAAAGTTTCTTGGCATATTCCTAGACAAGAGACTCAACTTCAGTACCCACATACAACACATAACTAAGAAAGTCTCTAAAACAGTTGGTATACTCTCCAAAATCAGATATTATGTTCCTTACTCTGCTCTCATCTCTCTATATTATGCACTAATCTATCCCTATCTCAACTATGGTATCTGTGCATGGGGTTCAACCACTGCAAACCACCTCAAGTCCATCATCACCCAGCAAAAATCTGCTATCAGAATAATATCAAATTCTGCTTTCAGACAACACACAGCCCCCCTTGTTTAACTCCCTAAACATGCTAAACATAATCTCACTCCACAAATTATCTTGTGTCAACTACATTTACAAAACCCTGTTCTTAAATGCAAATCCTTGTCTGAAACTCTTCTTGGACAGATGTAATAGGACCCATTATCACCACACCAGAAATAAATATCTCTTTTGATATCCCCAGAGTTAAACTTAATCTGTGTAAACACTCTATGCAAATAAAGGGACCCAGTTTATGGAACTCACTCCCTACTGAATTGAAAAGCTGTCCAACTTTTACATCATTCAAAATCAATACTAAAAAGTACCTAATTTCATCTTCATAGTTTTTCACTTTTTGCCTTATAATTGCTCTGTATCAATTGCTACCCAATCTCCCAACCTTTATGTTCCCAATTTGAACATCTTTACCATTGTGATAATTGCTGTTTTCTTATATTTGCTGCCAATCTGTTGTATGGTGTTTATAAATCTTGTTTATCTGTATCTTTTGCTACCCAGTCTCCCAATATTTATGTACCCAATCTGAACATCTTTACCATTGTGATCATTGCTGTCTTATATGTGCTGTCAATCTGCTGTATGGTGTCTATTAACCTTGTTTAAATTACTAATCAAGCTGTCAATGTAATCAATCAGAGCTTTAATATAACAATATGCTTTAATATACCTACTTATCTCTCTCATCTCATTTTTCTCTTGTAATGTATCTTTATCATTTATCAATTCTGATTGAAATTACCCACTTAAAATTATCTGCTAGATTAAGGACCTGCCCGAAACGCTGTGCGTACTAGTGGCTTTACAAGAATGTAAATACTGTACTATCCAATGTATTCTCACAAACCCAATGTACCTTCTTGTATATATATAAATAAATAAATAAATAAATAAAGTAAGAGTAGGTGCAGTAGCAGGAACAGGAGTTTGGAAATGTTCCAGTTAGAGCTATAGATGCAACAATGACGCGAGGAGAGACAGTTCCAACTGGAGAAGTTAAGGCAAGAACTTCAGATGAAAAACGAAGCAGAAAAAGAGAAAACCAGGTTGGAGGTAGAAAAAGAGAAAACCAGAAAAAAGGAAATAGAGTTGGATCAGGAAAAAGAAAAAGAAAAAACACAGATCGAAAGGGAAAAGGAGAGAACAAAACAAATGTTTTGTTCGAAAAAGCATTTCGAAAAAGTAGCCAATATCAAGGAGTGGCCACAAGAGGACTGGGTCCAACTGGTTCAGCTAAGATTGACCGGTGCTGCCAGAGAGGCACACATTCAACTGACACTAGAAGAATGCCAGGATTGTGCCACAGTAAAACAGCTTACTGCACTCATTTCAGTTAACCCCAGAAGCTTATAGGAAGCGTTTCAGGGAGATGGTGAAGGTTGGAGCAAGCACGTTTGCTGAGACGGCAAGGGATCTGGAAAGACGATTCCAGAGATGGATTGAGGTTGCCGGAGTTGGATCTTATGCTGACCTAAAGCAATTAATGGTCATGGAAAAGTTCTTGGAGATGATGCACCCCACGACAAAGTTCAAGATCCAAGAGGAAGGGGTAAAGGATGTAAGGGATGCCACAGATAGGACGGACATGATTACTGAAGCGTACAAGAGCTTAAAGGAGAACAAAGTGCGAAGCGAGGTGAGACACAGCAATGGCAAACCCAGTGAAGTCTGGGGAGGAAGAAATTATGATAGACCCAGAGGAACCTGGGGTGTGAAACCTTTTGATAGATGGGCGAGTAATAACAAGCATCATGCAACTCCGAAGAATAAGTCGTACACTTTATCTGAAAGTGAGGATGAAGGAGTTAAACGAGAAACTAATGAGTCCAGTCAAGCCCCACAGAGTGCAGGAAGTGTACCTAATCTGAGGAACTCCAACACGAGTGGGCGGAGTCCAAGCCACTCGGGAACATATAGGAGAGACTTTTCCCAAATGAGGTGTTACAATTGTAACAGATTGGGTCACATGATGAGAGATTGAAGGCAGGGCAAGAGAGTTGTGACCCTTGCCATGTGTGACCTTCGGGATGAATATATTGATGTATCCCAGGACAAACCACAGAGAGTAGAGTTAGTGAATGAGCGGTATAGGCCGTTCATGAGTAAAGGTTGGATCAGCATAGGAGGCCAACCTGAGGTAGAAGTTGGTATCTTAAGGGATACTAGAGCTAGTCAGAGCTTGATTACGAGAACCCTGATTAGGAATGAGCGACTGTTAGCTGGCAGTAAGAAGATGAAGGTATATGGGTTATTGTCTGAGAGTGACATGCCCGTATGTGCTGTCCAGCTAAAGTCGGACTATGTGTCGGCGGAGGTGATGTTGGGAGTATGCCCCAACATACCTGTTCCAGGAGTCCAGGTGATCCTGAGGAATGACTTGTGCAGGACGAAGGTGTTGCCAAGGATCATAGCGGAGGCTGTGCCAGAGGAGTGCCCGGAAGGCCACGGCACAGGTGGGACACCTGAGTGTGTGAACCTGACTGACATCCTAGGGGATAAGTCAGGAGACCACTAAGCCATTGAGTACCCTGTCTCGGTAGTGACGAAGGCAGAGGTGGCCGACGAGGAAGTCATCACTGGTGAGGATGTGACAGTGTCGGCTTCACTGATAAAAGATATCGACGTGGAGATAGCGTGACTGATGAAGGTCCAGCCCAGGAAAATGGAGTCTCGGTGAGGTCAGAAGTGAAAGTGACCCAGGCGAAGAAGGATAATGTGAAGAGAGTGGACCTGAGTAGAGCCCAGCCCGCTGAAATCCAGAGTCGGAACGTGGATGCGACTGTACTGAGCAGAAGTGAAGAAGGATGTGGAAAGACTGACGACGGGAGAAGAGCGTCAAGTTGTCCACGAGCACAGAAGCATAGGAATAATGGAGTTAAGTTGTATGAGATGTCAGGAGTTGACATGTTTTACGGGAAGCGTGGAGAAGAGATAGTGAAGAAGAGTGATAGCCGAGAAGAGGAAGTGAGAAGAGACAGCATGTGCAGAGAGATGCTTACGAGCACTCTGGAAGAGGTAGAGCGACAAGTACGGTCGAGTGCTGTTGAGTGTAATGCGGTACTCAAGGAAACCTTGAGGGAACGAAGAAGAGTTGAAAGAGAAGAAATGGAGTTGTGTAGAGGTGAGAGGTGTGAGGGGAAGAGGATGATGATGCAGGCGTGGAGGAGTAGAAGAAAGGAGGAGTAGAAGAAGATGCAGGCGCCGAGGATTCGATGGAAGTCGAAGAGGATGAAGTCTCGGATAAATGAGGAGACAAAAGAAGGGATTGTCGGTGAAGACGAGGAAGTGAAGTAGGGTGACAAGAGATGGAAGAATGATGACAGTAGGAGGTGCGAAGACGACAGAGTGAAGTATGTAAATATGAGACTGAAGTGTGATGGTGACAGACCGAGTCGTGGGCGTGATTAACTGAAGCATGAGGACGACAGAGGAGGTACAGATGGTAGATGTCTAAGCAAATATTGCGTCAGCCAGAAAAATGATCGGATGGATTACGAGAACTTTCAAATCCAGGGATCCCATCACAATGGTTGTATTCTTCAAGTCACCTGTGTTGTTCCGTCTTGAGTCCTGCTCAGTACTCACTTTCCCCTTCAGAGCAGGAGAGATTGCTGAAATAGAGGGAATACAGAGAACATATACGGCACGCATAGACGCGATAAAGCACCTAAATTATTGGGATCCTCTCACAGCCCTCCAAATGAACTCACTAGATCGAAAACGAGAGAGATATCAAATAATATACACGTGGAAGATACTGGAGGGCCAAGTAGCAAATGTACACAGTAAAATAGCAACGTACTGGAGTGAACGATATGGAAGAAATTGCAGAATAGAACCAGTAAAGAGCAGGGGTGCCATAGGCACAATCAGAGAACACTGTATAAACATCAGAGGTCCATGGTTGTTCAACACCCTCCCAGCGAGCATAAGAAATATTGCCGGAACAACCATGGACATTTTCAAGAGAAAACTAGATTGTTTCCTCCAAGGAGTGCCGGACCAACTGGGCTGTGGTGGGTATGTAAGCCTGCGGGCCGCTCCAAGCAACAGCCAAATTCTCACAAGTCAGCAATGGGGAGGAGAAGAACTCCCAGAACCCCATCAACCAGTGACTGGACGTTTGTATCAAGGAATATTTATACTGATGTTTATGTTGTTGCAGCCATAGGCTGGAGTCCTTGTGTATATTTATTTATATATATTCTAGGGCTGATAGTGCCATATTGTATCACAACATTTAACCCACTAGGTGAGGTTGGTAACATAAGTGGCGAGCCAGGAGTTGGGCTACCACTTGATATAAGCAGCTGATAGAGTCCTGATGGGATTGGATGCAACGTGATTATATTAGCATTGTGTTGGAGTCATTATTATATCTTGTATTTGTGTTGTATTTGTTCTCTATCCATTAAATGTATGTAATCTACAGATGTTTGCCCTTGTCCTAGTGAGGCTTCCCAGAAAGTAGAAAAGAGAGAGAGAGAGAAAGAACCACAGCTGTGGACAGGGTGGTACAGAATTAAAATTCAAAGAAAGGGGGATTGAGGAGGTCGTACCAAAATAAGGAGAGAGTGGGGAGTCACAGCGCCTCGAATTGGGTGTGTGCACGTCTCAGCGAGGCCAGTGTTGGAGCCGCACCCTCCTAAATGTGTGATGCTGAGCCCCTCTCCAAGAGCAGAAAGTGTACAGGGTGATCTGATCAAAGTATAAGCACTCTTCGGGTTTTGGTCGGTTGTATGGTAGGGACGTACACAACCCTTCAGTAAGGTAATACTGGTTCTTTCCTCTTGAAGGAACACACAACTAGGTGGTCCTCCTCTACCAGAAGGTCGACGGAGCGCAACCTTCCCTCATGACTTCTGTTGCTCATGTAAGGTCATACCGTCATCCTGCAAGCCTCACATCATGTCACCAAAGCACCGACATCTCATTTCATGTCACTTATTCACAACCAAACTTTGCATTGTAACACTTTCTGCTACGCCTTGTAGCAAGGCATAACAGAAAGTATTATTGCTTGAACTTGTGTTTTAAGACTTACTGCCACACCTTGTATTGTAACTCTTACTGCCACACCTTGTATTGTAACTCTTACTGCTACACCTTGTATTGTAACTCTTACTGCCACACCTTGTATTGTAACTCTTTCTGCCACACCTTGTATTTAACACTTACTGCTAGACCTTGTATTGTAAAACTCTTTTACTCTCCAGATAAATTTACTGATTACTATTTTACATTATCTTCAATAAAATACTCGTAGTATATGTAAAAGTATATTCAGCTAATTATAGCAAATAAAAAATTCCATTAGGCCTACATTATCACGTTAATTTTTTATTCATTTAATTCACTTTGAAAAAAGCAAACTTTGAAGTATTTATTCTTTTAAGAAACAAAACTATCAAGTACTTTAAAACTGATGTTCGTACGTTACGTTGGTAGTCCAAGTACAGTAAATGGGTTGATACGTTGGTAGTCCAAATACAGTAAATGGGTTGATACGTTGGTAGTCCAAATACAGTAAATGGGTTGATACGTTGGTAGTCCAAATACAGTAAATGGGTTGTTACGTTGGTAGTCCAAATGAAGTAACATTGGAACACTTTGTTTTGTAACACTTACTGCCTGTATTGTAATTCTTGCTGTCAAACCTTGTATTGTAACACACTCTTCGACACCTTGTATTGTAATACACTCTTCGACACCTTGTATTGTAACACTGCCACACCTTGTATTGTAACACTGCCACACCTAGTATTGTAACATTGCCACACCTTGTATGGTAAAACTTTCTGCCACACCTTGTATTGTAAAACTTTCTGCCACACCTTGTATTGTAACACTGCCACACCTTGTATTGTAACACTGCCACACCTTGTATTGTAACACTGCCACACCTTGTATTGTAACACTGCCACACCTTGTATTGTAACACTGCCACAACTTGTATTGTAACACTGTCACACCTTGTATTGTAACACTGCCACACCTTGTATTGTAACACTGCCACACCTTGTATTGTAAAACTTACTGCCACACCTTGTATTGTAACACTGCCACACCTTGTATTGTAACACTGCCACACCTTGTATTGTAACACTGCCACATTTTGTATTGTAACACTGCCACACCTTGTATTGTAACACTGCCACACCTTGTATTGTAACACTGCCACACCTTGTATTGTGAAACTTTCTGCCACACCTTGTATTGTAACACTGCCACACCTTGTATTGTAACACTGCCACACCTTGTATTGTAACACTGCCACACCTTGTATTGTAAAACTTTCTGCCACACCTTGTATTGTAACACTGCCACACCTTGTATTGTAACACTGCCAGACCTTGTATTGTAACACTGCCACACCTTGTATTGTAACACTGCCACACCTTGTATTGTAACACTGCCACACCTTGTATTGTAACACTGCCACACCTGGTATTGTAACACTGCCACACCTGGTATTGTAACACTGCCACACCTTGTATTGTAACACTGCCACACCTTGTATTGTAACACTGCCACACCTTGTATTGTAACACTGCCACACCTTGTATTGTAACACTGCCACACCTTGTATTGTAACACTGCCACACCTTGTATTGTAACACTGCCACACCTTGTATTGTAACACTGCCACACCTTGTATTGTAACACTGCCACACGTTGTATTGTAACACTGCCACACCTTGTATTGTAACACTGCCACACCTTGTATTGTAACACTGCCACACCTTGTATTGTAACTGTCACACGTTGTACTGTAATACTTACTACTTCACTTTTTATTGTAACACTTACTGCCATATCCTGTAGCAAAACCAATGCTGCCACACCTTATATTGTAACACTTCAACCTTGTATTGTAATACTTACTGCCACACGTTGTATTGAAATACTTAATGACTCATCTTGTATTTTAAAACTGTCACACCTTGTCTTGTAATACTTACTGCCACACAATGTATTCAAACCGTGCCATAACTTGTATTGTAATACTTAGCCTTATAACCTTATAATCTTATAACACCTTATAACTTATGGTCGTTTATATTGTTCATATAACCATTTTGTTCGCAACATTTATATAATAAACATAATAATTCCAGAGCCCGGCTCTGTGGTGCAGCGGTCAGCACGGCCGCCTCTAAAGTGGCAGACTCAGGTTCAACTCCTGGCGGAGCCTTTTTCTCTCCAGCTAAATTTACACCCAGATAAATTTACTGATTACTATTTAACATTTTCGTAGTAATGTATAGTAGTAGTAGTATTCGTAGTAATATAAAGTATTGTAAAATGTATAGAAGTACATTTCGCTAATTATATTATATTCAAAACTCCATTAGGCCTACATTTCATTGTAAGTTGTTAGTTATTTATTTCACTTTGAAATATCAAACATTGTAGAAATTTTTCTATAAAAAAATATAAATAAGATGTATTGTTAAAGTGATGTTTGTACATTACGTTGGTAGTCCTAAGACGGTAAGTGATTCGTTACGTTGGTAGTCCATGTTTTGTAAGTAAGAGTTACGTTGGTAGTCCATGTTTTGTAAGTAAGAGTTACGTTGGTAGTCCATGTTTTGTAAGTAAGAGTTACGTTGGTAGTCCATGTTTTGTAAGTAAGAGTTACGTTGGTAGTCCATGTTTTGTAAGTAAGAGTTACGTTGGTAGTCCAAATACTATAAGTGAGACGTTACGTAGGAAGGTGAAATACAGTAAGTGGGACGTTACGTTTGTAGACCAAATACAGCAAGTAGGACGGAACGTTGGTAGTCCAAATACAGTTAGAGGGACATTACTTTGGTAGTCCATATACAGTAAGTGGGACGTTACGTTGGTTGTCCAAATACAGCAAGTAGGACGGAACGTTGGTAGTCCAAATACAGCAATTAGGCCGGAACGTTGGTAATCCAAATACAGCAAGTAGGACGGAACGTTGGTAGTCCAAATACGGGAAGTAGGACGGAACGTTGGTAGTCCAAATACAGCAAGCAGGACGGAACGTTGGTAGTCCAAATACAGCAAGCAGGACGGAACGTTGGTAGTCCAAATACAGCAAGCAGGACGGAACGTTGGTAGTCCAAACACAGCAAGTAGGACGGAACGTTGGTAGTCCAAATACAGCAAGCAGGACGGAACGTTGGTAGCCCAAATACAGCAAGTAGGACGGAACGTTGGTAGTCCAAATACAGCAAGCAGGACGGAACGTTGGTAGTCCAAATACAGCAAGTAGGACGGAACGTTGTTAGTCCAAATACAGCAAGCAGGACGGAACGTTGGTAGTCCAAACACAGCAAGTAGGACGGAACGTTGGTAGTCCAAATACAGCAAGTAGGACGGAACGTTGGTAGTCCAAATACAGCAAGCAGGACGGAACGTTGGTAGTCCAAATACAGCAAGCAGGACGGAACGTTGGTAGTCCAAATACAGCAAGTAGGACGGAACGTTGGTAGTCCAAATACAGCAAGCAGGATGGAACGTTGGTAGTCCAAATACAGCAAGCAGGACGGAACGTTGGTAGTCCAAATACAGTAAGTGGAACGTTAGGTTGGTAGTCCAAATACAGTAAGTTCGACGTTACGTTGTTAGCTCAGATACCGTTAGTGAGACGTAACGTTTGTAGTCCAAATAAAGTAAGTGAGACGTAACGTTTATAGATCAAATACAATAAGTGGGGACGTAACGTTGTAGTCCAAACACAGCAAGTAGAACGTTACGTTGGTAGCTCAAATACAGTATTTTGGACGTTACCTTGGTAGCATCCCAAATGGGACGTTATGTTGGTTTCCAAATACAGAAAGTGGGATGTTACGTTAGTATTCGAAATACAGTAAGTGGGACGTTACGTTGGTAGTCCAAATACATTAAGTGGGAGATTCCGTTGATAGTCCAAATATAGTAAGTAAGATTTTACGTTTTACGTTATAGTAGGTTACGTTTACGTTATTCAAATACAGTAAGTGGGTCGTTACGTTTATTGTGTAAATGCAGTAAAAGACGATACGTTGGTAGTCCAACATGACGTTGGAGTACCGTAATATCAAACCAAATACATGAGGTGGGATGTTACATTGGTAGTCACAATACAGTAACTCGGTCGATACATTGGTAGTTCAAATACAGTAGGAAGTGCCACGTTATGTTGGTAGTCAAAATACAGTAGGAAGTGCCACGTTATGTTGGTAGTCAAAATACAGTAAGTGCCAAGTAACGTTGGTAGTTCAAATACAGTAAGTGGAATGTAACGTTGGTAGTCCATATTCAGTAAGTGTGATGTTTAGCTACTTACGCTAATATATATATATATATATATATATATATATATATATATATATATATATATATATATATATATATATATATATATATATATATATATATATTGACCTTCTGAAGATGTATTTAATATACGAAAGTACTTAAGGAAATTTCCTGTTTCATTTTTCCTCCGTGGTCTGACATTGTCACATTCTTAATCACGTGTTTATTTTCGTGATATACACACATATATATATATATATATATATATATATATATATATATATATATATTAGTATATTTTGGTAGCATTCTTTCCTGTAGACATATATTATTAAATATGACCGAAAAAGTAAGATTAATAATTCTAACACGAATTTTCTCAATCTTTCGTACATTACGCTTCACTGTTGGAGGTAAATCAAAAATCACTTCTCCAAAATTCATTTTTATTTCTAGTCTGACGCGACACGGGCGCGTTTCGTAAAACTTATTACATTTTCAAAGACTTCACAAATACACAACTGATTAGAACGTATCTCTGATTTTATATCTACATTTGAGTGAGGTGGGAAGGGTGATGTGGCATTAACACAAGACAGAACAGGAGGGGATATTAATAGGGTATTAAAAGTATCAACACAAGACAGAACAGAAACAATGGGTATTGAATAGAAGTGTTTGTAGAAAGCCTATTGGTCCATATTTCTTGATGCTTCTATATTGGAGCGGAGTCTTGAGGTGGGTAGAATATAGTTGTGCAATAATTGGCTGTTGATTGCTGGTGTTGACTTCTTGATGTGTAGTGCCTCGCAAACGTCAAGCCGCCTGCTATCGCTGTATCTATCGATGATTTCTGTGTTGTTTACTAGGATTTCTCTGGCGATGGTTTGGTTATGGGAAGAGATTATATGTTCCTTAATGGAGCCCTGTTGCTTATGCATCGTTAAACGCCTAGAAAGAGATGTTGTTGTCTTGCCTATATACTGGGTTTTTTGGAGCTTACAGTCCCCAAGTGGGCATTTGAAGGCATAGACGACATTAGTCTCTTTTAAAGCGTTCTGTTTTGTGTCTGGAGAGTTTCTCATGAGTAGGCTGGCCGTTTTTCTGGTTTTATAGTAAATCGTCAGTTGTATCCTCTGATTTTTGTCTGTAGGGATAACGTTTCTATTAACAATATCTTTCAGGACCCTTTCCTCCGTTTTATGAGCTGTGGAAAAGAAGTTCCTGTAAAATAGTCTAATAGGGGTATAGGTGTTGTGTTAGTTGTCTCTTCAGAGGTTGCATGGCTTTTCACTTTCCTTCTTATGATGTCTTCGATGAAACCATTGGAGAAGCCGTTATTGACTAGGACCTGCCTTACCCTACAGAGTTCTTCGTCGACTTGCTTCCATTCTGAGCTGTGGCTGAGAGCACGGTCGACGTATGCGTTAACAACACTCCTCTTGTACCTGTCAGGGCAGTCGCTGTTGGCATTTAGGCACATTCCTATGTTTGTTTCCTTAGTGTAGACTGCAGTGTGGAAACCTCCGATGGCGTAGTGGGTTAAAGCATACTAGTTATGCCAGCTACTGGAAGGTAGTTGTGCTTTCTGGGTTCGAGTCCCACTGGTGGGTGTTGTCCAAAGATTGTTTATCTTCACTTGTGGTTTATGCAAGTATAGGCTTATAAGCTGGACACGAGTTCTCTCACATTGACAGTGGCTTGACGAAAAATGCAGACTGACCCCTCACTCATCTGGTGCCTTCGGGAGGTAGAGATGTTTGAGATATATATCTCGAACTATCTACTTCTTTTGTAAGGTCTGATGGCGTAGTGGGTTAAAGCATACTAGTTATGCCAGCTACTGGAAGGTAGTTGTGCTTTCTGGGTTCGAGTCCCACTGGTGGGTGTTGTCCAAAGATTGTTTATCTTCACTTGTGGTTTATGCAAGTATAGGCTTATAAGCTGGACACGAGTTCTCTCACATTGACAGTGGCTTGACGAAAAATGCAGACTGACCCCTCACTCATCTGGTGCCTTCGGGAGGTAGAGATGTTTGAGATATATATCTCGAACTATCTACTTCTTTTGTAAGGTCTGATGGCGTAGTGGGTTAAAGCATACTAGTTATGCCAGCTACTGGAAGGTAGTTGTGCTTTCTGGGTTCGAGTCCCACTGGTGGGTGTTGTCCAAAGATTGTTTATCTTCACTTGTGGTTTATGCAAGTATAGGCTTATAAGCTGGACACGAGTTCTCTCACATTGACAGTGGCTTGACGAAAAATGCAGACTGACCCCTCACTCATCTGGTGCCTTCGGGAGGTAGAGATGTTTGAGATATATATCTCGAACTATCTACTTCTTTTGTAAGGTCTGATGGCGTAGTGGGTTAAAACATACTAGTTATGCCAGCTACTGGAAGGTAGTTGTGCTTTCTGGGTTCGAGTCCCACTGGTGGGTGTTGTCCAAAGATTGTTTATCTTCACTTGTGGTTTATGCAAGTATAGGCTTATAAGCTGGACACGAGTTCTCTCACATTGACAGTGGCTTGACGAAAAATGCAGACTGACCCCTCACTCATCTGGTGCCTTCGGGAGGTAGAGATGTTTGAGATATATATCTCGAACTATCTACTTCTTTTGTAAGGTCTGATGGCGTAGTGGGTTAAAGCATACTAGTTATGCCAGCTACTGGAAGGTAGTTGTGCTTTCTGGGTTCGAGTCCCACTGGTGGGTGTTGTCCAAAGATTGTTTATCTTCACTTGTGGTTTATGCAAGTATAGGCTTATAAGCTGGACACGAGTTCTCTCACATTGACAGTGGCTTGACGAAAAATGCAGACTGACCCCTCACTCATCTGGTGCCTTCGGGAGGTAGAGATGTTTGAGATATATATCTCGAACTATCTACTTCTTTTGTAAGGTCTGATGGCGTAGTGGGTTAAAGCATACTAGTTATGCCAGCTACTGGAAGGTAGTTGTGCTTTCTGGGTTCGAGTCCCACTGGTGGGTGTTGTCCAAAGATTGTTTATCTTCACTTGTGGTTTATGCAAGTATAGGCTTATAAGCTGGACACGAGTTCTCTCACATTGACAGTGGCTTGACGAAAAATGCAGACTGACCCCTCACTCATCTGGTGCCTTCGGGAGGTAGAGATGTTTGAGATATATATCTCGAACTATCTACTTCTTTTGTAAGGTCTGATGGCGTAGTGGGTTAAAGCATACTAGTTATGCCAGCTACTGGAAGGTAGTTGTGCTTTCTGGGTTCGAGTCCCACTGGTGGGTGTTGTCCAAAGATTGTTTATCTTCACTTGTGGTTTATGCAAGTATAGGCTTATAAGCTGGACACGAGTTCTCTCACATTGACAGTGGCTTGACGAAAAATGCAGACTGACCCCTCACTCATCTGGTGCCTTCGGGAGGTAGAGATGTTTGAGATATATATCTCGAACTATCTACTTCTTTTGTAAGGTCTGATGGCGTAGTGGGTTAAAGCATACTAGTTATGCCAGCTACTGGAAGGTAGTTGTGCTTTCTGGGTTCGAGTCCCACTGGTGGGTGTTGTCCAAAGATTGTTTATCTTCACTTGTGGTTTATGCAAGTATAGGCTTATAAGCTGGACACGAGTTCTCTCACATTGACAGTGGCTTGACGAAAAATGCAGACTGACCCCTCACTCATCTGGTGCCTTCGGGAGGTAGAGATGTTTGAGATATATATCTCGAACTATCTACTTCTTTTGTAAGGTCTGATGGCGTAGTGGGTTAAAGCATACTAGTTATGCCAGCTACTGGAAGGTAGTTGTGCTTTCTGGGTTCGAGTCCCACTGGTGGGTGTTGTCCAAAGATTGTTTATCTTCACTTGTGGTTTATGCAAGTATTGGCTTATAAGCTGGACACGAGTTCTCTCACATTGACAGTGGCTTGACGAAAAATGCAGACTGACCCCTCACTCATCTGGTGCCTTCGGGAGGTAGAGATGTTTGAGATATATATCTCGAACTATCTACTTCTTTTGTAAGGTCTGATGGCGTAGTGGGTTAAAGCATACTAGTTATGCCAGCTACTGGAAGGTAGTTGTGCTTTCTGGGTTCGAGTCCCACTGGTGGGTGTTGTCCAAAGATTGTTTATCTTCACTTGTGGTTTATGCAAGTATAGGCTTATAAGCTGGACACGAGTTCTCTCACATTGACAGTGGCTTGACGAAAAATGCAGACTGACCCCTCACTCATCTGGTGCCTTCGGGAGGTAGAGATGTTTGAGATATATATCTCGAACTATCTACTTCTTTTGTAAGGTCTGATGGCGTAGTGGGTTAAAGCATACTAGTTATGCCAGCTACTGGAAGGTAGTTGTGCTTTCTGGGTTCGAGTCCCACTGGTGGGTGTTGTCCAAAGATTGTTTATCTTCACTTGTGGTTTATGCAAGTATAGGCTTATAAGCTGGACACGAGTTCTCTCACATTGACAGTGGCTTGACGAAAAATGCAGACTGACCCCTCACTCATCTGGTGCCTTCGGGAGGTAGAGATGTTTGAGATATATATCTCGAACTATCTACTTCTTTTGTAAGGTCTGATGGCGTAGTGGGTTAAAGCATACTAGTTATGCCAGCTACTGGAAGGTAGTTGTGCTTTCTGGGTTCGAGTCCCACTGGTGGGTGTTGTCCAAAGATTGTTTATCTTCACTTGTGGTTTATGCAAGTATAGGCTTATAAGCTGGACACGAGTTCTCTCACATTGACAGTGGCTTGACGAAAAATGCAGACTGTCCCCTCACTCATCTGGTGCCTTCGGGAGGTAGAGATGTTTGAGATATATATCTCGAACTATCTACTTCTTTTGTAAGGTCTGATGGCGTAGTGGGTTAAAGCATACTAGTTATGCCAGCTACTGGAAGGTAGTTGTGCTTTCTGGGTTCGAGTCCCACTGGTGGGTGTTGTCCAAAGATTGTTTATCTTCACTTGTGGTTTATGCAAGTATAGGCTTATAAGCTGGACACGAGTTCTCTCACATTGACAGTGGCTTGACGAAAAATGCAGACTGTCCCCTCACTCATCTGGTGCCTTCGGGAGGTAGAGATGTTTGAGATATATATCTCGAACTATCTACTTCTTTTGTAAGGTCTGATGGCGTAGTGGGTTAAAGCATACTAGTTATGCCAGCTACTGAAAGGTAGTTGTGCTTTCTGGGTTCGAGTCCCACTGGTGGGTGTTGCCCAAAGATTGTTTATCTTCACTTGTGGTTTATGCAAGTATAGGCTTATAAGCTGGACACGAGTTCTCTCACATTGACAGTGGCTTGACGAAAAATGCAGACTGACCCCTCACTCATCTGGTGCCTTCGGGAGGTAGAGATGTTTGAGATATATATCTCGAACTATCTACTTCTTTTGTAAGGTCTGATGGCGTAGTGGGTTAAAGCATACTAGTTATGCCAGCTACTGGAAGGTAGTTGTGCTTTCTGGGTTCGAGTCCCACTGGTGGGTGTTGTCCAAAGATTGTTTATCTTCACTTGTGGTTTATGCAAGTATAGGCTTATAAGCTGGACACGAGTTCTCTCACATTGACAGTGGCTTGACGAAAAATGCAGATTGACCCCTCACTCATCTGGTGCCTTCGGGAGGTAGAGATGTTTGAGATATATATCTCGAACTATCTACTTCTTTTGTAAGGTCTGATGGCGTAGTGGGTTAAAGCATACTAGTTATGCCAGCTACTGGAAGGTAGTTGTGCTTTCTGGGTTCGAGTCCCACTGGTGGGTGTTGTCCAAAGATTGTTTATCTTCACTTGTGGTTTATGCAAGTATAGGCTTATAAGCTGGACACGAGTTCTCTCACATTGACAGTGGCTTGACGAAAAATGCAGACTGACCCCTCACTCATCTGGTGCCTTCGGGAGGTAGAGATGTTTGAGATATATATCTCGAACTATCTACTTCTTTTGTAAGGTCTGATGGCGTAGTGGGTTAAAACATACTAGTTATGCCAGCTACTGGAAGGTAGTTGTGCTTTCTGGGTTCGAGTCCCACTGGTGGGTGTTGTCCAAAGATTGTTTATCTTCACTTGTGGTTTATGCAAGTATAGGCTTATAAGCTGGACACGAGTTCTCTCACATTGACAGTGGCTTGACGAAAAATGCAGACTGACCCCTCACTCATCTGGTGCCTTCGGGAGGTAGAGATGTTTGAGATATATATCTCGAACTATCTACTTCTTTTGTAAGGTCTGATGGCGTAGTGGGTTAAAGCATACTAGTTATGCCAGCTACTGGAAGGTAGTTGTGCTTTCTGGGTTCGAGTCCCACTGGTGGGTGTTGTCCAAAGATTGTTTATCTTCACTTGTGGTTTATGCAAGTATAGGCTTATAAGCTGGACACGAGTTCTCTCACATTGACAGTGGCTTGACGAAAAATGCAGACTGACCCCTCACTCATCTGGTGCCTTCGGGAGGTAGAGATGTTTGAGATATATATCTCGAACTATCTACTTCTTTTGTAAGGTCTGATGGCGTAGTGGGTTAAAGCATACTAGTTATGCCAGCTACTGGAAGGTAGTTGTGCTTTCTGGGTTCGAGTCCCACTGGTGGGTGTTGTCCAAAGATTGTTTATCTTCACTTGTGGTTTATGCAAGTATAGGCTTATAAGCTGGACACGAGTTCTCTCACATTGACAGTGGCTTGACGAAAAATGCAGACTGACCCCTCACTCATCTGGTGCCTTCGGGAGGTAGAGATGTTTGAGATATATATCTCGAACTATCTACTTCTTTTGTAAGGTCTGATGGCGTAGTGGGTTAAAGCATACTAGTTATGCCAGCTACTGGAAGGTAGTTGTGCTTTCTGGGTTCGAGTCCCACTGGTGGGTGTTGTCCAAAGATTGTTTATCTTCACTTGTGGTTTATGCAAGTATAGGCTTATAAGCTGGACACGAGTTCTCTCACATTGACAGTGGCTTGACGAAAAATGCAGACTGACCCCTCACTCATCTGGTGCCCTCGGGAGGTAGAGATGTTTGAGATATATATCTCGAACTATCTACTTCTTTTGTAAGGTCTGATGGCGTAGTGGGTTAAAGCATACTAGTTATGCCAGCTACTGGAAGGTAGTTGTGCTTTCTGGGTTCGAGTCCCACTGGTGGGTGTTGTCCAAAGATTGTTTATCTTCACTTGTGGTTTATGCAAGTATTGGCTTATAAGCTGGACACGAGTTCTCTCACATTGACAGTGGCTTGACGAAAAATGCAGACTGACCCCTCACTCATCTGGTGCCTTCGGGAGGTAGAGATGTTTGAGATATATATCTCGAACTATCTACTTCTTTTGTAAGGTCTGATGGCGTAGTGGGTTAAAGCATACTAGTTATGCCAGCTACTGGAAGGTAGTTGTGCTTTCTGGGTTCGAGTCCCACTGGTGGGTGTTGTCCAAAGATTGTTTATCTTCACTTGTGGTTTATGCAAGTATAGGCTTATAAGCTGGACACGAGTTCTCTCACATTGACAGTGGCTTGACGAAAAATGCAGACTGACCCCTCACTCATCTGGTGCCTTCGGGAGGTAGAGATGTTTGAGATATGCGTAGTGGGTTAAAGCATACTAGTTATGCCAGCTACTGGAAGGTAGTTGTGCTTTCTGGGTTCGAGTCCCACTGGTGGGTGTTGTCCAAAGATTGTTTATCTTCACTTGTGGTTTATGCAAGTATAGGCTTATAAGCTGGACACGAGTTCTCTCACATTGACAGTGGCTTGACGAAAAATGCAGACTGACCCCTCACTCATCTGGTGCCTTCGGGAGGTAGAGATGTTTGAGATATATATCTCGAACTATCTACTTCTTTTGTAAGGTCTGATGGCGTAGTGGGTTAAAGCATACTAGTTATGCCAGCTACTGGAAGGTAGTTGTGCTTTCTGGGTTCGAGTCCCACTGGTGGGTGTTGTCCAAAGATTGTTTATCTTCACTTGTGGTTTATGCAAGTATAGGCTTATAAGCTGGACACGAGTTCTCTCACATTGACAGTGGCTTGACGAAAAATGCAGACTGTCCCCTCACTCATCTGGTGCCTTCGGGAGGTAGAGATGTTTGAGATATATATCTCGAACTATCTACTTCTTTTGTAAGGTCTGATGGCGTAGTGGGTTAAAGCATACTAGTTATGCCAGCTACTGAAAGGTAGTTGTGCTTTCTGGGTTCGAGTCCCACTGGTGGGTGTTGCCCAAAGATTGTTTATCTTCACTTGTGGTTTATGCAAGTATAGGCTTATAAGCTGGACACGAGTTCTTTCACATTGACAGTGGCTTGACGAAAAATGCAGACTGACCCCTCACTCATCTGGTGCCTTCGGGAGGTAGAGATGTTTGAGATATATATCTCGAACTATCTACTTCTTTTGTAAGGTCTGATGGCGTAGTGGGTTAAAGCATACTAGTTATGCCAGCTACTGGAAGGTAGTTGTGCTTTCTGGGTTCGAGTCCCACTGGTGGGTGTTGTCCAAAGATTGTTTATCTTCACTTGTGGTTTATGCAAGTATAGGCTTATAAGCTGGACACGAGTTCTCTCACATTGACAGTGGCTTGACGAAAAATGCAGACTGACCCCTCACTCATCTGGTGCCTTCGGGAGGTAGAGATGTTTGAGATATATATCTCGAACTATCTACTTCTTTTGTAAGGTCTGATGGCGTAGTGGGTTAAAGCATACTAGTTATGCCAGCTACTGGAAGGTAGTTGTGCTTTCTGGGTTCGAGTCCCACTGGTGGGTGTTGTAAAAAAATTGTTTATCTTCACTTGTGGTTTATGCAAGTATAGGCTTATATATATATATATATATATATATATATATATATATATATATATATATATATATATATATATATATATATACATATATATATATATATATATATATATATATATATATATATATATATATATATATATATATATATATATATATATACATATATATATATATATATATATATATATATATATATATATATATATATATATATATATATATATGTCGTACCTAGTAGCCAGAACGCACTTCTCAGCCTACTATGCAAGGCCAAATTTGCCTAATAGGCCAAGTTTTCATGAATTAATGTTTTTTCGACGACCTAACCTACCTAACCTAACCTAACCTACCTTTTTCGGTCACCTAACCGAACCTAACCTATAAAGATAGATTAGGTTAGGTTAGGTAGGGTTGGTTAGATTCGGTCATATATCTACGTTAATTTTAACAACAATAAAACAAGATTGATCTCATACATAATGAAATGGGTAGCTTTATTATTTCATAAGAAAAAAATTAGAGAAAATATATTAATTCGGGAAAACTTGGCTTATTAGGCAAATCGGGCCTTGCATAGTAGGCTGAGAAGTGCGTTCTGGCTACTAGGTACGACATATATATATATATATATATATATATATATATATATATATATATATATATATATATATATATATATATATATATATATATATGTCGTACCTAGTAGCCAGAACTCACTTTTTGGCCTACTATTCAAGGCCCGATTTGCCTAATAAGCCAAGTTTTCCTGAATTAATATATTTTTTCTAATTTTTTTCTTATGAAATGATAAAGCTACCCATTTCATTATGTATGAGGTCAATTTTTTTTTATTGGAGTTAAAATTAACGTAGATATATGACCGAACCTAACCAACCCTACCTAACCTAACCTAACCTATCTTCATAGGTTAGGTTTGGTTAGGTAGCCGAAAAAGTTAGGTTAGGTTAGGTTAGGTAGGTTAGGTAGTCGAAAAACAATTAATTCATGAAAACTTGGCTTATTAGGCAAATCGGGCCTTGCATAGTAGGCTGAGAAGTGCGTTCTGGCTACTAGGTACGACATATATATATATATATATATATATATGTCGTACCTAGTAGCCAGAACTCACTTCTCAGCCTACTATGCAAGGCCTGATTTACCTAATAAGCCAAGTTTTCCTGAATTAATATATTTTCTCTAATTTTTTTCTTATGAAATGATAAAGCTACCCATTTCATTATGTATGAGGTCAAATTTTTTTATTGGAGTTAAAATTAACGTAGATATATGACCGAACCTAACCAACCCTACCTAACCTAACCTAACCTATCTTTATAGGTTAGGTTAGGTTAGGTAGCCGAAAAAGTTAGGTTAGGTTAGGTTAGGTAGGTTAGGTAGTCGAAAAACAATTAATTCATGAAAACTTGGCTTATTAGGCAAATCGGGCAATGCATAGTAGGCTGAGAAGTGCGTTCTGGCTACTAGGTACGACATATATATATATATATATATATATATATATATATATATATATATATATATATATATATATATATATATATATGTCGTACCTAGTAGCCAGAACGCACTTCTCAGCCTACTATTCAAGGCCCGATTTGCCTAATAAGCCAAGTTTTCATGAATTAATTGTTTTTCGACAACCTAACCTACCTAACCTAACCTAACCTACCTTTTTCGACTACCTAACCTAACCTAACCTATAAAGATAGGTTAGGTTAGGTTAGGTAGGGTTGGTTAGGTTCGGTCATATATCTATGTCAATTTTAACTCCAATAAAATAAAATTAACATCATACATAATGAAATGGGTAGCTTTATCATTTCATAAGAAAAAAATTAGAGAAAATATATTAATTCAGGAAAACTTAGCTTATTAGGCAAATCGGGCCTTGCATAGTAGGCTGAGAAGTGCGTTCTGGCTACTAGGTACGACATATATATATATATATATATATATATATATGTCGTACCTAGTAGCCAGAACGCACTTCTCAGCCTACTATGCAAGGCCCGTTTTGCCTAATAAGCCAAGTTTTCATCAATTAATTGTTTTTCGACTACCTAACCTACCTAACCTAACCTAACCTAAATTTTTCGGCTACCTAACCAAACCTAACCTATAAAGATAGGTTAGGTTAGGTTAGGTAGGGTTGGTTAGGTTCGGTCATATATCTACGTTAATTTTAACTCCAATAAAAATAATTTTACCTCATACATAATGAAATGGGTAGCTTTATCATTTCATAAGAAAAAAAATAGAGAAAATACAATAATTCAGGAAAACTTGGCTTATTAGGCAAATCGGGCCTTGCATAGTAGGCCAAAAAGTGAGTTCTGGCTACTAGGTACGACATATATATATATATATATATATATATATATATATATATGTCGTACCTAGTAGCCAGAACTCACTTCTCAGCCTACTATGCAAGGCCCGATTTGCCTAATAAGCCAAGTTTTCCTGAATTAATATATTTTCTCTAATTTTTTTCTTATGAAGTGATGAAACTACCCATTTCATTATGTATGATGTCATTTTTTTTTACTGGAGTTAAAATTAACGTAGATATATGACCGAACCTAACTAACCCTACCTAACCTAACCTAACCTATCTTTATAGGTTAGGTTGGGTTAGGTAGCCGAAAAAGTTAGGTTAGGTTAGGTTAGGTAGGTTAGGTTGTCGAAAAACAATTAATTCATGAAAACTTGGCTTATTAGGCAAATCGGGCCTTGCATAGTAGGCTGAGAAGTGCGTTCTGGCTACTAGGTACGACATATATAGGTATATATATATATATATATATATATATATATATATATATATATATATATATATATATATATATATATATATATATATATATATATATATATATATATATATATATATATATATATATATATATATATATATATATATATATATATATATATATATATTAGCGTAAGTAGCTAAACATCACACTTACTGAATATGGACTACCAACGTTACATTCCACTTACTGTATTTGAACTACTAACGTAACTTGGCACTTACTGTATTTTGACTACCAACATAACGTGGCACTTCCTACTGTATTTGAACTACCAACGTATCGTCTTTTACTGCATTTACACAATAAACGTAACGACCCACTTACTGTATTTGAATAACGTAAACGTAACCTACTATAACGTAAAACGTAAAATCTTACTTACTATATTTGGACTATCAACGGAATCTCCCACTTAATGTATTTGGACTACCAACGTAACGTCCCACTTACTGTATTTCGAATACTAACGTAACATCCCACTTTCTGTATTTGGAAACCAACATAACGTCCCATTTGGGATGCTACCAAGGTAACGTCCAAAATACTGTATTTGAGCTACCAACGCAACGTTCTACTTGCTGTGTTTGGACTACAACGTTACGTCCCCACTTATTGTATTTGATCTATAAACGTTACGTCTCACTTACTTTATTTGGACTACAAACGTTACGTCTCACTAACGGTATCTGAGCTAACAACGTAACGTCGAACTTACTGTATTTGGACTACCAACCTAACGTTCCACTTACTGTATTTGGACTACCAACGTTCCGTCCTGCTTGCTGTATTTGGACTACCAACGTTCCATCCTGCTTGCTGTATTTGGACTACCAACGTTCCGTCCTACTTGCTGTATTTGGACTACCAACGTTCCGTCCTGCTTGCTGTATTTGGACTACCAACGTTCCGTCCTGCTTGCTGTATTTGGACTACCAACGTTCCGTCCTACTTGCTGTATTTGGACTACCAACGTTCCGTCCTACTTGCTGTGTTTGGACTACCAACGTTCCGTCCTGCTTGCTGTATTTGGACTAACAACGTTCCGTCCTACTTGCTGTATTTGGACTACCAACGTTCCGTCCTGCTTGCTGTATTTGGACTACCAACGTTCCGTCCTACTTGCTGTATTTGGGCTACCAACGTTCCGTCCTGCTTGCTGTATTTGGACTACCAACGTTCCGTCCTACTTGCTGTGTTTGGACTACCAACGTTCCGTCCTGCTTGCTGTATTTGGACTACCAACGTTCCGTCCTGCTTGCTGTATTTGGACTACCAACGTTCCGTCCTGCTTGCTGTATTTGGACTACCAACGTTCCGTCCTACTTCCCGTATTTGGACTACCAACGTTCCGTCCTACTTGCTGTATTTGGATTACCAACGTTCCGGCCTACTTGCTGTATTTGGATTACCAACGTTCCGTCCTACTTGCTGTATTTGGACTACCAACGTTCCGTCCTACTTGCTGTATTTGGACTACCAACGTTCCGTCCTGCTTGCTGTATTTGGATTGCCAACGTTCCGTCCTACTTGCTGTATTTGGACAACCAACGTAACGTCCCACTTACTGTATATGGACTACCAAAGTAATGTCCCTCTAACTGTATTTGGACTACCAACGTTCCGTCCTACTTGCTGTATTTGGTCTACAAACGTTCCGTCCTACTTGCTGTATTTGGACAACCAACGTAACGTCCCACTTACTGTATATGGACTACCAACGTAACGTCCCTCTTACTGTATTTGGACTGCCAACGTTCCGTCCTGCTTGCTGTATTTGGACTACCAACGTTCCGTCCTGCTTGCTGTATTTGGACTACCAACATTCCGTCCTGCTTGCTGTATTTGGACTACCAACGTTCCGTCCTACTTGCTGTATTTGGACAACCAACGTAACGTCCCACTTACTGTATATGAACTACCAACGTAATGTCCCTCTTACTGTATTTGGACTACCAACGTTCCGTCCTACTTGCTGTATTTGGTCTACAAACGTAACGTCCCACTTACTGTATTTCAACTTCCTACGTAACGTCTCACTTATAGTATTTGGACTACCAACGTAACTCTTACTTACAAAACATGGACTACCAACGTAACTCTTACTTACAAAACATGGACTACCAACGTAACTCTTACTTACAAAACATGGACTACCAACGTAACTCTTACTTACAAAACATGGACTACCAACGTAACTCTTACTTACAAAACATGGACTACCAACGTAACTCTTACTTACAAAACATGGACTACCAACGTAACGAATCACTTACCGTCTTAGGACTACCAACGTAATGTACAAACATCACTTTTACAATACATCTTATTTATATTTTTTTATAGAAAAATTTCTACAATGTTTGATATTTCAAAGTGAAATAAATAACTAACAACTTACAATGAAATGTAGGCCTAATGGAGTTTTGAATATAATATAATTAGCGAAATGTACTTCTATACATTTTACAATACTTTATATTACTACGAATACTACTACTACTATACATTACTACGAAAATGTTAAATAATAGGAGTTTTGACTATGCTATAAATAGCGAAATATACTTTTATATATTTTACGAATACTTTACTGAAGATAATGTTAAACAGTAATCAGTAAATTTATCTGGGTGTAAATTTAGCTGGAGAGAAAAAGGCTCCGCCAGGAGTTGAACCTGAGTCTGCCACTTTAGAGGCGGCCGTGCTGACCGCTGCACCACAGAGCCGGGCTCTGGAATTATTATGTTTATTATATAAATGTTATTGACAAAATGGTTATATTAACACTATAAATGATATTAAGTTACAAAGGGTGAAGGTAAGTATTACAATACAAGGTGTGCCAATGTTACAATTTATTGTGAGGCAGTCAGTACTTCATTAAAAGATGTGGCCGTGTTACAATTCAAGAATAAGCAATATTTCAATGCAACTTGTGACAGTGTTACAAAACAAGGTGTGGAACTCTTACGATACAAGATATAACAGTGTTACAATATAAGGTTTGGCAGTAAGTGTTACAATATAAGGTGTGGCAGTGTTCCAATATAAGGTTATCTTGAGGTTATCTTGAGATGATTTCGGGGCTTTTTTAGTGTCCCCGCGGCCCGGTCCTCGACCAGGCCTCCACCCCCAGGAAGCAGCCCGTGACAGCTGAGTAACACCAAGGTATCTATTTTACTGCTAGGTAACAGGGGCACAGGGTGAAAGAAACTCTGCCCATTGTTTCTCGCCGGCGCCTGGGATCGAACCCAGGACCACAGGATCACAAGTCCAGCGTGCTGTCCGCTCGGCTCCTTGTGGCAGGTGTGGCAGTGTTACAATAACACGTGTGGCAGTGTTACAATATAAGGTGTGGCTGAAAGTATTACAATACAAGGAGTGGCACTGTTCCAAAGAATGTGTGGCAGTAAGCGTTACAACACAGGCGGAGCAGTGTTACATTACAAGGTGTGACAGAAATTATTACAATACAAGGAAAGACAGTGTTACAATATAAGGTGTGACATTGAGAATTACAACATAAGGTGTTGCAGTGTTACAGTACAAGGGGTGACAGTGTTACAGTACGATGTGTAGCAATAAGTGTTACAATAATGGTCTGGCAGCGTTACAAAAGGTGTGGCAGTATGCGTTACAACACAGGCGTGACAGAGTTATAATACAAGGTGTGACAGTAATGCTTTCAATACAAGGTGTGACAGTGTTACAATACAAGGTGTGACAGTAATGCTTTCAATACAAAGTGTGACAGTGTTACAATACAAGGTGTGACAGTGTTACAATACAAGGTGTGACAGTGTTACAATACAAGGTGTGACAGTGTTACAATACAAGGTGTGACAGTGTTACAATACAAGGTGTGACAGTGTTACAATACAAGGTGTGACAGTGTTACAATACAAGGTGTGACAGTGTTACAATACAAGGTGTGACAGTGTTACAATACAAGGTGTGACAGTGTTACAATACAAGGTGTGACAGTGTTACAATACAAGGTGTGACAGTGTTACAATACAAGGTGTGACAGTGTTACAATACAAGGTGTGACAGTGTTACAATACAAGGTGTGACAGTGTTACAATACAAGGTGTGACAGTGTTACAATTCAAGGTGTGGCAGTATTTCAATACAAGGTGTTGCAGTGTTACAATGCAAGGTATGTCGGTGTTACAATACCTGGTGTGGCAATTTTGTAATACAAGTGGTTGAGGTGTTACAATACAAGTTGTTACAGTAAGATTTAAATACAAGTTCTGGTAGTAAGTGCTACAATACAAGGTGTCGCAGTAAGTGTTACAATACATGGTGTAGCAATGTTACGTTATTTGGACTACAAACGTAACGACCCACTTACTGCATTTGGACAACCAACGTAACCTATCAAGTTCGGTTTTACAATAATTATTATTTTTATTTTCTAAAAGAGAAAATGCTTCAATGTATGATTGACCACAAGCTGAATTTCCAGGGACACATTCTAAACATATCAAAAAAAGTTTCAAAAACTGTGGGCATTCTTTCTAAGATCAGATATTATGTACCACGCCCTGCCCTGGTGACTCTCTATTACTCCCTTATCTATCCATATCTCAACTATGGTATTTGTGCTTGGGGCTCTACTACCCAAAATCACTTACGTCCTCTAATTACTCAACACAAAGCTGCTATTAGGACAATATCCAATTCTGGCCCCAGACATCACTCGGTACCCCTATTCAAATCCCTGAATATGTTAGACATTAAGTCACTGCACATTCTCTCATGTGTACTATACATATACAAAACGCTAAATTGTAATGCCAATCCTGATCTCAAAAGCTTCATAGAAGGTTGTAACAGAACCCATGAGCACCACACCAGAAATAAATACAGTTTTGATATTCCTAGAGTACGACTTAATCAAACCAGAAATGCTCTACAAATCAAGGGGCCCAGGATGTGGAATGACCTTCCCAACCATGTTAAAGACAGTACCTCTCTCAACCAGTTTAAGTTAAAAACGAAGCTATACCTAATAAATTCCCTGTAACCTACCTTACCTCTCTATTGTCAACCCATGTATGTTTTTTTTTTTTTTGTTTGTTTTACAATTCAACGCTGTTTTAATGTAATTTTCTGTAATAATTTGTAATTGTATTTGTGCTGTTTTTCAACAATGTTCCCCCCTCTTTTACCTCTATTTTTATTTGTACTCAACGCATTTTTTTCTTTTTACCCATTAGTTTTAAGCTTTAGTCAGTAGTGTTTTTTCCTGCCCGAAACGCTTTGCGTAATAGTGGCTTTAGGCATTGTATGTACTAGCTCTTATCTATAAAGCCAACAAACTTTGTAAAATCTCTTTATGTATGTACCTTTGCCTAAATAAAAATTATTATTATTATTATTATGATATTTTAACACGAATTAAATAAAAAAAATATCATGTCAATATAGGTCTAATGGAGTTTTTTTTATCTGCTATAATTTGCTGTATATACTTTTACACATATTACAAGTATTTTATTGAAAGAAATGTAAAACAGTAATCAGTAAATTTATCTGGGTGTTAATTTAGATAATGCGCAACTCCATAGTCTCCTGAGACTGATGGATGCCTACTAATTTAGCTGGAGAGAAAAAGGCTCCGCCAGGAGTTGAACCTGAGTCTGCCACTTTAGAGGCGGCCGTGCTGACCGCTGCACCACAGAGCCGGGCTCTGGAATTATTATGTTTATTATATAAATGTTGCGAACAAAATGGTTATATGAACAATATAAACGACCATAAGTTATAAGGTGTTATAAGATTATAAGGTTATAAGGCTAAGTATTACAATACAAGTTATGGCACGGTTTGAATACATTGTGTGGCAGTAAGTATTACAAGACAAGGTGTGACAGTTTTAAAATACAAGATGAGTCATTAAGTATTTCAATACAACGTGTGGCAGTAAGTATTACAATACAAGGTTGAAGTGTTACAATACAAGGTGTGGCAGCATTGGTTTTGCTACAGGACATGGCAGTAAGTGTTACAATAAAAAGTGAAGTAGTAAGTATTACAGTACAACGTGTGACAGTTACAATACAAGGTGTGGCAGTGTTACAATACAAGGTGTGGCAGTGTTACAATACAAGGTGTGGCAGTGTTACAATACAAGGTGTGGCAGTGTTACAATACAAGGTGTGGCAGTGTTACAATACAAGGTGTGGCAGTGTTACAACACAAGGTGTGGCAGTGTTACAATACAAGGTGTGGCAGTGTTACAATACAAGGTGTGGCAGTGTTACAATACAAGGTGTGGCAGTGTTACAATACAAGGTGTGGCAGTGTTACAATACAAGGTGTGGCAGTGTTACAATACAAGGTGTGGCAGTGTTACAATACAAGGTGTGGCAGTGTTACAATACCAGGTGTGGCAGTGTTACAATACAAGGTGTGGCAGTGTTACAATACAAGGTGTGACAGTGTTACAATACCAGGTGTGGCAGTGTTACAATACAAGGTGTGGCAGTGTTACAATACCAGGTGTGGCAGTGTTACAATACTAGGTGTGGCAGTGTTACAATACAAGGTGTGGCAGTGTTACAATACCAGGTGTGGATATAAATGAATATATAATGAATAAAAAATTAACGTGACAATGTAGGCCTAATGGAGTTTTTTTATTCGCTATAATTTGTTGAATATACTTTTACACATACTATAAGTACTTTATTGAAGATAATGTAAAATAGTAATCAGTAAATTTATCTGGATAGAAAAAGTTTTACAATACAAGGTGTGTCAGTAAGAGTTACAATACAAGGTGTGGCAGTAAGAGTTACAATACAAGGTGTGGCAGTAAGAGTTACAATACAAAGTGTGGCAGTAAGAGTTACAAAACAAGGTGTGGCAGTAAGAGTTACAATACAAGGTGTGGCAGTAAGAGTTACAATACAAGGTGTGGCAGTAAGAGTTACAATACAAGGTGTGGCAGTAAATCTTAAAACACAAGTTCAAGCAATAATACTTTCTGTTATGCCTTGCTACAAGGCGTAGCAGAAAGTGTTACAATGCAAAGTTTGGTTGTGAATAAGTGACATGAAATGAGATGTCGGTGCTTTGGTGACATGATGTGAGGCTTGCGGGATGACGGCATGACCTTACATGAGCAACAGAAGTCATGAGGGAAGGTTGCGCTCCGTCGACCTTCTGGTAGAGGAGGACCACCTAGTTGTGTGTTCCTTCAAGAGGAAAGAACCAGTATTGCTTTGTTGTAGTGTTGCGTACGTCCCGACAGTACAACCCGTAGAGTCTTTGATCGTACTTTGATCAAAAGATCACCCTGTACGTTTCCTGTTCTTGGAGAGGGGCTCAGCATCACACATTTAGGGGGCTGCGGCTCCAACACTGGCCTCGTTGTCACGTGTACACACCCAATTCCAACCGCTGTGACTCCCCACTCTCTTATTTTGGTATGACCTCCTCAATCCCCCTTTCATTGAATTGTAATTCTGTACCACCCTGTCCATAGCTGTGGTTCTTTCTCTCTCTCTCTCTTTTTTCTACTTTCTGGGAAAGCTCAGTAGAACAAGGGCAAACACCTGTAGATTACATACATTTAATGGATAGAGAACATATACAACACAAATACAAGATATAATAATGACTCCAACGCTCTATGCTATTATAATCAGGCTGCATCCAATCCCATCAGGACGTTATCAGTTGCTTATATCAAGTGGTAGCCCAACTCCTGGCTCGCCACTTATGTTACCAACCTCACCTAGTGGGTTAAATCTTGTAATATAATATGGCACTATCAGCCCTAGAATATATATAAATAAATATACACAAGGACTCCAGCCTATGGCTGCAACAACATAAACATCTTCAATAGCCTTGGAGTTCCATCCACTGACTCCTCCTCTACTGGCTCGAAGTTCTCAGGAACTCCTTCCTCCAGACAAACCTGCAACCCATTGACAGGCCTATAAAAATGTTTCCCTATAAACAAATAACTTAAATAAACTACACAATAAATGCCTTAATCCGACATCTCTCTGCTTCCCACATTCTGTGAGGGGACTCCCCTACGCTTGGGGTGGTCCATCCTCCGCCCGGCCGGGCTCCTCGCTCTTGAGGCAGCCAGCGGCTGGCCCCTGTCAGTTGCCCTCAGGAGCTCGGCGAGGAAGGATGAGCCTCTCGTCCCTCCAGCTGGCTCCCTCATCTTAATTCTTTTATTTAGGCTTTCTGCCTTAATAAAATATGCCTAATATAATTATATACACTTAGTACGGCCGCCGGGCACACGACCACTACAGGCAATCACTGTCAACTGGTTTACAATGGCTTACCACAGAATTTGGTCCATTCACAGTGCTCACTGACTGAGCGGTCGTCACCAGGGTACTCTAAGCTGCCCACAAAACTGCTTTAAACTCCTCCACACTCTTTCTGCAGTTCACATCTTGAGCTGACACGTCCGCAGACTTATTCCTCAATCGAGACATCTGTCCATATCCTTCTTCTTGAAGGTATATCACTCAGGGGTTCTTCCTCACCAGGAGCTCAAACAGAGCATGACCTCCCCTTACGATTTCTTCAGTTCAAGTGAGGTCAACGTCCTCTGAAGCGAGCCTCACACCTCCAGCAAATTCTCCATATCTCATGTCACGTCATTTATTTATATTCTTACTTACTGCCCATACTTTTAAACTACTCCTCAAATTCAATCGAGTGTTTGCTATTTCCAGGTTTATCTCTTTGACCTCTTAGTTAGTCAGGCCTGGCAGAACAACGCTCAAGGGGAAAACTCGTTTCTGAGGCAGCCTGGGATCATAACCCTCCCCTCCCCTTATTTTTGAGAGTTATTCCAGTGGCTAGGCTCGGGATAATTCACCAGCCACCACATCGTCTTGTTCTCCAACCAAATTGTTCAGCCGGTTGATCTGTTACGTACTCCCCTTAGGAGTGTAAAAATAATGCGTTGCACATCGCAACATCTAGCTCACAACTCGCTACAAACATGGTCTTCTCCTAAGTGATCCGACTTCTTTCACACCTTGGCTAGGCCGTCCCCCTTGAACACCTGCGTTCCATCGGTCCACATCTATTTACTGTTTCCTCCCTCCGTTTCTTCTTCTTCTTCTTGCACTCCTCACATCCAGAGACAGACATCTACCGCCTGTACCTCCTCTGTCATCCTCGTGCTTCAGTTCATCACGCCCACGACTCAGTCTGTCACCATCACACTTCAGTCTCACATGAACATACTTCACTCTGTGGTCTTCGTGCCTCCATCTACTGTCATCATTCTTCCATCTCTTGTCACCATACTTCACTCCCTCGTCTTCACCGACGATCCCTTCTTTCGTCTCCTCATTTATCTGAGACTACATCCTCTTCGATTTCCATCGAATCCTCGGCTTTCTTCTACTCCTCCTGCATCATCATCCTCTTCCTCTCACATCTCTCACGTCTACACAACTCCATTTCTTCTCCTTCAACTCTTGTTCGTACTCAATTGTTTCCTTAAGTACTGCATTACACCCAATAGCACTCGACCGTACTTGTCGCTCTACCTCTTCCAGAGTGCTCGTAAGCATCTCTCTGCACATTCTGTCTCTTCTCGGCTATCACTCTTCTTCACTATCTCTTCTCCACGCTTCCCGTAAAACATGTCAACTCCTGACATCTCATACGACTTAACTCTATTATCCCTATGCTTCTGTTCTCGTGGAGAACTTGACGCTCTTCTCCCGTCCTCAGTCTTTCCACATCCTTCTTCACTTCTGCTCAGCACAGTCGCATCCACGTTCCGACTCTTAATTTCAGCGGGCTGGTTTCTACTCAGGTCCACTCTCTTCACATTATCCTTCTTCTCCTGGGTCATTTTCACTTCTGACCTCATCGAGACTCCATTTTCCTGGGCTGGACCTTCATCAAACAGCCATGCTATCTCCACGTCAATATCTTCTATCGGTGGAGCCGACACTGTTACATCCTCACCAGTGATGACTTCCTCGTCGGCCACCTCTGCCTTCGTCACTACCGAGACAGGGGTACTCAATGGCTTAGTGGTCTCCGGACTCATCCCCTAGGATATCAGTTAGGTTCACACACTCAGGTGTCCCACCTGTGCCGTGGCCTTCCGGGCACTCCTCGGGCACAGCCTCAACTATGATCCTTGGCAACACCTTCGTCCTGCACAAGTCATTCCTCAGGATCACCTGGACTCCTGGAACAGGTAAGTTGGGGCATACTCCCAACATCACCTCCGCCGACACATAGTCCGACTTTAGCTGGACAGCACATACGGGCATGTCACTCTCAGACAACAACCCATATACCTTCATCTTCCTCCTGCCCGCTAACAGTCGCTCATTCCCAATCAGGGTTCTCGTAATCAAGCTCTGACTAGCTCTAGTATCCCTTAAGATACCAACTTCTACCTCAGGTTGGCCTCCTATGCTGATCCAACCTTTACTCATGAACGGCCTATACCGCTCATTCACTAACTCTACTCTCTGTGGTTTGTCCTGGGATACATCAATATATTCATCTCGAAGGTCACACATGGCAAGGGTTACAACTCTCTTGCCCTGCCTTCAATCTCTCATCATATGACCCAATCTGTTACAATTGTAACACCTCATTTGGGAAAAGTCTCTCCTATATGTTCCCGAGTGGCTCGGACTCTACCCACTCGCGTTGGAGTTCCTCGGCCTAGGTACACTTCCTGCACTGTGTGTGTCCTGACTGGACTCATTAGATTCTCGTTTAACTCCCTCATCCTCACTTTCAGATGAAGTGTGAGACTTACTCTTCTGAGTTTCAGGATGCTTGCGATTACTCGCCCATCTATCAAAAGTTTTCACACCCCAGGTTCCTCTGGGTCTATTATAATTTCTTCCTCCTCAGGCTCCACTTGGTATGCCGTTGCTGCGTCTCGCTTTGCTTCTCACTTTGTTCTCCCTTAATTAAGCTCATGTATGCTTCAGTAATCATGTCCGCCCTATCTACGGCATACCTTACATCCTTTACCACTTCCTCTTAGATTTTTAACTTTGTCTCTGGGTGCATCATCTCCAAGAACTTTTCCATGACCATTAAGTGCTTTAGGTCAGCATAAGATCCCACTCGGGCAGCTTCAATCCATCTCTGGAATCGTCTTTCCAGATCCCTTGCCGTCTCAGCAAACGTGCTTGCTCCAACCTTCGCCATCTTCCTGAAACGCATCCTATAAGTTTCTGGAGTTAACTGAAATGAAAGCAGTATGCTGCTCTTTACTGTGGCATAATCCTGGCATTCCTCTAGTGTCAGTTGAATGTATGCCACTCTAGCAGCGCCGTTCAATTTTAGCTGAACCAGTTGGGCCCAGTACTCCTGTGGCTCTTCCTTGATATTGGCTACTTTTTCGAAATGCTCGAAAAAGCTATCTGCCTCCTCTGGCACAAATATAAGAATGTTGTTTTCCCTAACCCTATTATCATATTATCATGTGGGGTGTGCTACATGGGTGGTGCTCTCGGGCAACCCCATGTTTAATCCTTTTCTTAGCCAAGGTTCTATTTGTTTCTGTCTGCATTTGTTTTGTTTTCTCTTTTTCCCTTTCGACCTGTGCTTTTTCTTTTTCTTTTTCCTGTTCCAACTCCAGTTCTTTTATTCTGGTTTTCTTTTTTTCTACCTCCAGTCTGGTTTTCTCTTTTTCTGCGTCATTTTTCATCTGAAGTTCTATCCTTAACTTCTTCAGTTGGAACTGTCTCTCCTCACGTTTTTGTTGCATCTGTAGCTCTAACTGGAACCTTTCCAAACTCCTGTTCCTGCTACTCATGCTACTCTTACTGCTCCTACTCGATCCCTGGGATCGTACTTTATCCTGCCCATCATCCTCCTTTCCACTTTCAGCTCCTTTCTAGGCTCCCTGTTCTGCCGCTTCACTCTTGGCACTCAACTACCTCAGGATCTCATCCTTCATCCCGGTCACTTTCGATACCTTCAACCTGAGGACACATTTTTCCGCTATCTGTTTCAACTGTTCCCTGGTGCAACCTTCCAAGTCCTCAGGCTTGCCTGACTCCACAAACGCTTGCACCTTATCCATCTTGTCCTGTGAGTCTTCCCAAGAGAGAGAATATACACCTGTGGGCACCAAGATACTTTAGAAATAAGTAGGCTTATTTCCACAAAGGGTGTATCAATCCACTCTCGGACAGGGTGTGGGTGTGTCAGTTCACTCTTCCGAACACAGGCCCCAAAATATTATTACATTGTTGTAGGGTTGTGTACGTCCCTACAGTACAACCAACCAAAACTCATAGAGTACTTATACTTTGATCAGGAGATCACCCTGTACACTTCCTGCTCTTCGAGAGGGGCTCAGCATCACACATTTAGGAGGGTGTGGCTCCAACACTGACCTCGTTGTCATGTGCACACACCCAATTCGAGCCGCTGTAATTCCCCACTCTTTCCTTATTTTGGTATGATCTCCGCAATCCCCCTTTCTTTGAATTGCAATTCTGTACCCCTCTGTCCACAACTGTGGTTCTTTCACTCTATCTCTCTCTTTTCTACTTTCTAGGAAGCCTCAATAGGACAAGGGCAAACACCTGTAGATTACATACATTTAATGGATAGAGAACAAATACAACACAAATACAAGATATAATTATGACTCCAAAACTCTATGCTATTATAATCAGGTTGTATCCAATCCCATCAGGACTCTATCAGCTGCTTATATCAAGTGGTAGCCCAACTCCTGGCTCGCCACTTATGTTACCAACCTCACCTAGTGGTTTTAATCTTGTAATACAATATGGCACTATCAGCCCTAGAATATATATAAATAAATATACACAAGGACTCCAGCCTTTGACTGCAACAACATAAACATCAGTATAAATATTCCTTGATACAACGTCCAATCACTCACCTCCCACTGCGTCATGGACGCTACTGACACTCAAACACTCTATCAACCTTCTATAAGGTTGATATATCAATATCAATATATATCAATAAGATCATATCAATATCAATATCAATATATATCAATAAGAACTTCCTATCTGCATCCAGAGGCTCACTACCCTGAACACTTCAGGTTCTCACAAAATTGTCTACCAGGGTCTTCCACAGCTCTTCTGGCTGCTACACCACGAAGTCTTTCTCAAACAGCAATGGTGCCTCACCACTGGTACCACAGAGGCATGTGAAACTCTACTCCACTGCTTTTCCTCTCACAACTTGAGGTCCTACTCCTCCTATGGGGCTGTTCTTCCATAGAGCTCAGTATTTCTTCAATAGCCTTGGAGTTCCATCCACTGACTCCTCCTCTACTGGCTCAAAGTTCTCAGCAACTCCTTCCTCCAGACAAATCTGCAACCCATCGATACGCCAATAAAAATGTTTCCCTATAAACGAATAACTAAAATAAACTACACAGTAAATGCCTTAATCCGACATCTCTCTGCTTCCCACATGCTGTGAGGGGGACTCCCCTACGCTTGGGGTGGTCCATCCTCCGCCCGGCCGGGCTCCTCGCTCTTGAGGCAGCCAGCGGCTGGCCCCTGTCAGTTGCCCTCAGGAGCTCGGCGAGGAAGGATGCGCCTCTCGTCCCTCCAGCTGGCTCCCTCATCTTAATTCATGAAAACTTGGCTTATTAGGCAAATCGAGCCTTGCATAGTAGGCTGAGAAGTGCATTCTGGCTACTAGGTACGACATATATATATATATATATATATATATATATATATATATATATATATATATATATATATATATATATATATATATATATATATATATATATATATATATATATATATATATATATATATATATATTAGTATATTTTGGTAGCAGTCTTTCCTGTAGACATATATTATTAAATATGACCGAAAAAGTAAGATTAATAATTCTAACACGAATTTTCTCAATCTTTCGTACATTACGCTTCACTGTTGGAGGTAAATCAAAAATCACTTCTCCAAAATTCATTTTTATTTCTAGTCTGACGCGACACGGGCGCGTTTCGTAAAAAAATAAATAAAATGAATTTTGGAGAAGTGATTTTTGATTTACCTCCAACAGTGAAGCGTAATGTACGAAAGATTGAGAAAATTCGTGTTAGAATTATTAATCTTACTTTTTCGGTCATATTTAATAATATATATATATATATATATATATATATATATATATATATATATATATATATATATATATATATATATATATATATATATATATATATATATATATAACCTAGAAGGGGTACCACCTCTGGTGCAAGTGTAGAGACCCATAGCCTCGGAGAAGAAAATAAAGAGTACTCAGAGAAGACCTTGTGGATCCTCACTGAACATTTGATATTTTCTTCTCCTACCACCCCTATTCTTTTGTTAAGTGTGTATATTTATCTAACTTTATTTGAAAATGTCATTACACAAAAAAAGTTACAATATTGATTACATGCAGGGTACAAGGCTGCTTGTCACAAGTTGTACAGCTCTTCCAGCTCCTCAGATGGCGGGCAGGAACCGTGGATGCAGTGAGCATTTCCTCTCTGGATTGCCACACTAAGGCGCTGAAAAAGAAAACTGGCAGCTCTAGGGTCTCTAGTTGTTTCGATTAGCTTAGACCCCAACTCCTTCAAAAAGCTAGCAGCACTTTTACCCCAGGCACCAAGTGTCTCTGAGGCAATGGGGACAAAATTGTAGTGGTGCTCAAGGTCTCTGTATTTACGTGACTTGGCCGCTTCCCGGTGATTGGCAGCTCCTCCTGCTTGTGTAGCACTGAAGTCAACATAGGTATTGGCTAAAGTTGAAACGCAAGTGTAGTCCCACACCAACTGTCTACCATTCTTCCAGGGGTTCACCGTAATTCCGTCTGGGCGACCGACAGGCTCATCAGAGTTGCGGGACATTAGGTAACGGGGCTCTCTCTCTGCTGGACTGTGGTAAGGCTTCTCTTAATAATGTCATTAACCTCGCCGTGTCTTGCATGCCATCCTCCCGTCCTTTGGCAAAGAAGGCCATGCCGTCCATATCTGTCGGCCTCTGCCTCACCGCAAATACACCTGTATTCGGTGTGGATTGGGGCAGCTAGGCGGAGAGCCACGGCAATTCGGAGGGCCTGCGGTGTGAGACGGGTGCCGGTTGCTGACATTGGGGTTGCTAATAGGAAATCACCTGCATGGGGAGCTGCTACAGCTCTAAGTCGGGCAGTGTCATGTGGTGTTGTCGCAGCTTCTAGCAAAGTTGCAGCTTCTTGGTCGGCAATGGGGCGATCCCAGCTGGATTGCTTATGGGCTTCAGAAGGCGGTGGTTGGGGTGCTGGTCCTGCGAGAGAGACCCATTTTTTTGTGCAGTCTGTGAAGCTGGGATCATGTACCCCAGCCTGTTGAATTAGGTGCTCAGGTAGGATTTCCTTCACCAAGTTGTCAGACGCCACTGAAGAGGACAGGAACGCTGGTACAGCAATTTGTGTTGCTGTGCGCACGCCAAGGCCCCCGAGTCTGACAGGAAGGGAGGCCTGTTTCCACTGTGAGTCGCTGAGGGAAAGATTGAGGGCTTTTTCTAGTGTTGACTTCAGCAAGCTGTCATACTCTTCTAATTTAATATTGTTGAAAGATGGCGAACATCTTAGAAAGTAGGTCAGCCTGGGGAGTGACAAGCATCTGGTGATGAGGTAAAGTGCATCATGAGCATCGATGTCTTCAATCCTCTCGTTCATCCTCTTCAGGTCAGTGATCTTCTTACCGAGGACCCCGTCGATGGCATTCCTTCCAAGTGGAGCACCTAGGAGTGTGCTGTCCTCAGGGTTGGTTGTATGAATGTCAGGCAAAACAACCTTTATTTGCTCTATTATGTGCTGGTTGGTGGAGGTTATTTCGCACTTGGAAGGGTTCAGGGTGAGGCCTAGGCTTGCTCCTTGCTCCTGAATTATTCTTATGTCGTCCAAGAGTGAGGCTGGGGAGCCGGCTAGAGTACCATCATCCAAAAACCAAATGTTGAGCTCACTGGACAGGTTATCGGTGACTTCCTTGATAACTAGGCAGAACAGAAAAGGAGCAAGGGGGTCACCTTGTTGGACACCTTCTTGTGATTCAATTTCATGTTCCCCAAAAAGCAGAGTTAGATTCTTGCTGTAGCATGAGTTTACAAACGGGTAGAGGGAAGGAAAAAGGCGATGAACTGCACTGAGTACTGCATCCCTTCTAACCAGATTGAAAGCATTTTTGAAGTCCAGCTTTATCAGGGCTTTTTCATTCGTAATGTTGGCAATGTAGGCTCTAGCTGCATGAGCCGCTGCCTCACACCCTTGGGGAATGCCAAACCCAAGCTGTTTTGGCTTCAGCATGTCGGCTGCTGCCTGACTAACTGCTCTAGCAGCAGCCTTAGCGACGAGACGCCGGAGTGAATTGCCCACAGCTATCGGTCTGATTCCTCCATCGTTTTTCCTCAAGACACAGAGGGTAGCGCCAAAAAAGAGAGGCCGTATAGTCTCTGGTATGTTGCCAGCTAGACATGTGTTGGCGAATCTAGTTAGTTCCACCAGGAGGCCCTGTGCAATGTCTCCCAGTGCAGGGTTGAGCATTTGTTTGATGTGGTTGGGTCGTAGTCCTGTGAACCCACCTGCTGATCCTGGTGGGAAGGATAAAGCTGCTTTGTGCACCATGGATTCGAGCACACACAGGGGTTCTGCTCTGGTGACACCGAATAGGGGGACACTGTCGTCACGAGGAGCTCTGGGTGGGTGCTTTTCCCTCAGGGCTTCTCCAACTCGCGTCGTTTTGTTTCAAGCTGTACTCGCTCCCGCTCAGGGAGCATTGCAACCTCACGTTCCTGGAGGGCGAGTTCACGTTCCTTGAGGGCGATTTCTCGTTCTTCCTTCCTCAAGGCAGCCTCACGTTCTTGTTCTTCCCTTCTTAAGACAGCCTCACGTTCTTGTTCTTCCCTTCGTATGGCAGCCGCTTCTCTTTGCTGCTCGAGGGCTTCCCTTTGCTGCTCACGTTCAATCTTGGCCAGCTCTAGTTTGAGTTTCATCGTTGCCAAATCAGTTTTATCTGCAATATAGTAAGTTTCATGAGTTTCAGAGTCTATCTTACCTTGCTCTAAGAAATGATCCAGTAACAGGTTGTGTATGTCACTCTTGTTGGCTTGGTAGGGAACTGTTAGTTGATACTCATGTGCAAGAGTTTGTAATTCAGCTCTCTTGGCATGACTTAAAGTCCCAATTGTACCTGCTGGATCTGCACGGAAAGCTTGGAGACGAAACATGGTGAAATTAGCAAATAAATGTACAACGAATATACCGTTATATGGTGAATGTCAGAAACAGGACAACGTGGCAACTGGTACCTATCCTGTGGGATCTTTAACAATTAAAGTTAAGTACAAGATGTTAAATGATTAATTTAAATCAAGGGCGCAGGAAATCTTGTACCCGGTACTCATGTAAGAGGATAAGGGCAAGAAAATCCTACTAAACAAATGAAACTGAGTTTCGAAAACAAATGAAACAGTTAATTGCCTAAAGTAAAATTGGTAGTCCAAGGATGTAGGCATACCTTGCCGAGTCTCTATAGAACATAAGCAAGTTTCCTACTGAAATTAATATGATACTTACAGAATTAGCGAACTTTTGTGCTCTGAAAAGTAAGCTAATTCCCTACCGTTGTATGTATCATCATCTCTGACTGACGTGTAGGGGTGCGAGGTGTCAACTGGTGACAAGAACTGCTGCTGAGGTCCCAATTCAGCAACTAAAGTTCGAGCTAGAGGAACTATGGCCCTCTTTATCCTCCTACAGTCAGATTGCAGAAGATTAGGTGCACTTGACCCGGGGCAGACCACAGTACCAGGGTACCAATATGATGATCTGTCGAAAATGAGAAATATCCAAGGGACAAAGATGGTAAACACGAGTAATAACACGGAGGGAGAGATGACCAATTAAGAGTATGACTGAGGCCTACAGTCACCACGTAATCCAAAGTTGTCTCACCTTCACCATATGCTACTCTCGTAATGCACAATACACTCCGCACCATATAGAAATGAAATTGAATATGAAAAATAGTAAAAGCTACGTTAACAAAGTTAAATACGCTTACCATAAATTACTACTTGGCACCAGTACCTGAGTGAAGCTCCTAGGACAGGCCCCCACTTAATATGTGACGGTAACGCGTTGGTGTTCGGCTGTTTCAAAAGCTAGGGGTATGGCCTCGTCACATATAGAAACAAAAAATAGAAAATCTGGAACTTAGTCTGTGGTAAGGTAATGGGGAGACAAAAACACAAGTAAATTTAACAATGAGATTTTAATTACGTTAGAAAAGCAAAACATGAATAAAATGGACATAAAATTCGTATCATAAAATCAATCAATCAAAATAATAAGAATAATCAAATGACGAAATGAAAAGTTACGTTAAGACAAGTGAGTAATAATAAGTGAACAATATACAATCAGATAATACGTGCAGGAATATTGGCTTTAAGCTGCCACCTCTCTTAGTACACGTAAGCCAGAGCTTAGTCTACCAACGAGACGTGTTAACTTGATGAAAGCACTGGATATTCTGAGGTCTGTAGGTCGTGTGCCCCAGACATCAGGTAGTGTGGCGGGTGGAGGGCAGGTGCAACTGGACACGCAGCCAATCAGCGATGAGCAGGCGACGGACAGGTAGTTTGGCTGTTCGAGTGGCGGGGGAGCAGGTGTTCCTGGTGCTGCATACGTTTTCTCTCTGGCAAACCTTGGTGGTGTATTTGTTGGATATTTCTTCCATATTAGTTGTATATAGCGACGAACTTAGGAGGGAAGAGCAGGCTCAATCTCTTGAAGGAGATTATCCTCACAATATATATATATTTATATATATATATATATATATATATATATATATATATATATATATATATATATATATATATATATAAATATATATATGTCGTACCTAGTAGCCAGAACGTCGTACTCGGCCTACTATGCAAGGCCCGATTTGCCTAAAAGTCAAGTTTTCCTGAATTAATATATTTTCTCTAATTTTTTTCTTATGAAATGATAAACCTACCCATTTCATTATGTATGAGGTCAATTTTTTTTATTAGAG